>NC_053141.1:47976173-48156173 GCF_016808335.1 Panicum virgatum | reverse complement strand
CCAGGTCTGCGCGCAGCCATGGCACGGCCATGGCGCGGAGGCCAACCCTGGCGGCGCGCCGACAAGGGAGAGCCGGCGGCGGCGGCTCAGACCGGGAGAGAAGGCAGGGGGGTGTTAGGGTTTTCCATGGGAGTCGACGGCTTATATGGCGCCCGAGAATCACGCTCAACTGCCGGATCAAAGCGGACGGCCGTGATCGAGGAGAAGGGGGTGGGCGCTGCCGGGCTGAATGGGCCGCGCGCAAGCAGGCCGGGCCAAGGCGCTAGCAGCTCAAGCTGCTGCTGGGCCGACCGCGCAAAATGGGCCTTAGCGATGGATTTGCTGCTGGGCCGAGCGGCCAGCCCGCGCTGCACAAGCAGAAGGGCCGCACGCCAGCTCCTAGCCGGGCCGAAAGCATAAAATGTACAGTAAAGTTTTATAATAAGTTTCTTTTATTTCCAGAAGCAATTTTCCATGAATATAGTTTAATGTTTTATATCTCTGATTCAAATTTGAACCAACGAGATAGTTTGTTTTAGAGAACAGTAAAGTTTTACAATGATATTGCTTCTGAATATTAGTATGTTTTACATGTTTCCGATGTAAAGAAAAAGTTTCATCCTCTATTTAAATGAGAACCAACGGGACAATTTAAATAGAGGAGGTGAAAGATATTGGTTTAAAGTTAAATTATGGTATTGTTATTTTCTGACCAACGTTGATGATAATAATATTATAATTTTATTGTGAGTTTAAGTTCAAGGTTAAATCTCTGACAAATTTTGCATCAAAGTGATCAATTTTTCAGAGAATAGATAAAGACAGAAATGTTTCTGAAAGAAAGAAAAGTTTTCCGCTGCAACAAAGAAAAGACCAGCTCAGATGAGTTTTTCCCTGTGGGAAAAGGCAACCTTTAAGTATGAGGTTAAGAAAAGCTTCCGCTGTTGTAAGTCAAAGAAAGGATGTTTTGGCACCTTTTTGACATTGTAAGTGTCAAGTTGAGCACTAGTTTGCTCTTTAAAAGAAAAGAAATTTAAAGTTATTATGGTGTTGTCATTTTCTGACCAAAATTGATGATGATAATATTATAATTTTTATTCTGTTCATGTGTTCTATTTCTGCCCAACGGTGATATAGAATTAAAAGTAAAGGAAAGTTGTATGTTTTAATTTTGACCAACATTAAATTAAGACATACAATTCTTCTCAAGTAGAGAGAAATTAATAGACAAAAGTTGATTCTGATCAACACTACAGATAAAGTTTTGAGATTACTCAGCTGTATAGTTGAGGTTAAGAAACAAAAGTGCTTGTTCCATTCTGACTTTTAGTTGATATGGAAAAGAGATGCAACTGTTTTCGAAAAGTTTTTGGTTTCTCTCACTAAAGTTCTACGAATATTGTAATTCGTTAAATTTTCTGATTAAATTGGAACCAACGGGAAGATTTAATCAGAAAAGAAAGTATATGTGCATGTTTTAGTCATTGTGACCAAAGTTTTATCACTATATTATGTTTTTATCTTGTCCTTCAACAGTAAAGATAATGGTGACATAAGTCAGATGCATGTTCAATTTGACCAACGTTGAATTAAATATGTGTGTTAGCATAATTTTTGGATTTATTTCTGAAATTATGGCATTGATTGTTACCAGTGCATTTAAAGTTTTATACCGCATATCGAGAAAGGTTTTGGCACTTGTGTCATTCATATCCTGCATGGCAGGAAAAGTTTTTGTGATGACTCATGTACTACTTGAGTATCACATAAAAGTAAAGAAGTCCGGAAGAGCTTTTAAAGTTATCCTAGCAATTCTCATATACTACTATAGTGGCATGTTGGATAGTGACTTGAAAAGAATCGAAGGACAAAAAGAAAGTTGTATGCGAACCAAGATTGCAAGCACGACTTGCAAAAAGTATAGCAAAATGAAGAACTTAATG
Organism: Panicum virgatum; assembly: GCF_016808335.1. Taxonomy (NCBI): domain Eukaryota; kingdom Viridiplantae; phylum Streptophyta; class Magnoliopsida; order Poales; family Poaceae; genus Panicum; species Panicum virgatum. Next base: position 48,154,251 of record NC_053141.1, on the reverse strand, counting down.
AGTTCTTGAAAGTGCAACAAATCAAGAACTCTGAGGAGCTCTTGAAAAGGAACGAGGAAATGGTACTCCCATTATTTTGTATGGCTTGGTCATATGAACAAAGTTCTAGTAATGATAGGCTCCTCTTTCACAAATGTTAAAAATAGTTTCGAAATTATGACAACAAAATTTGTGCCATATTTCGAGGGGGAGAAAGATTAGAAAGACAAGAAAGATTAAAATTTAGAGAGAATTTCCCCCACAAAGTTAAATGCGATGCATTTTAAAGCAAGAATGATCTATTAAAGAAGAATATGACCGAAAAGGGAGTACAACAGTCATAACATTGATACCCCAATTACAATAACAATCAGCTCCAACTAAGAAGAAAAGATAGTTGAGCCTCAAAGCAATCGAAAAGAAAAAGGTGGTGCTTAAATCACCATATGGGGCTTGTAAAGACTAAACCCAAACAAAAGCTTGAAGATATTTCATCTTTACAATAGATGGGATAATCTGGGAGAGTAAAGTATGTCGAGAAATAAGGTTTAAAGAGAAGTGGGACTGTATGTTCACTTCTATGATTCAACCACAATAATTGTCTCAATACATGAACGACAACAATTTCATCCATCGAAGTGGCAAGAAGCCATGGAAGATGTCATGAGATCCAGAAGTTCCAAACTTGTTTTGGAACATAGAATAAGTTTCTAACGGAGCCAAGACAGTAGGCTATAATGGGTCTACAAGATTAAATGTGACTCCAGAGGGAACATGAAAAGTCGCTAAGCACGACTTGTGGTCAAAAGATTTATGCAAAGACAAAAGATAAGTTCTAACGAGACATTTTGTACAATCTCATGAAAGGATTCTTTTAGAATCATGATGACGTTGGTGCATACTAATTTGTGAATTGCATCAGATGGATGTTGGAGCAACATCTCCTAACATAGATTTGTACGAGAAAGTATATATATACATGACATAATCAAATAGTTTTGTTGTGGAAAGAAAAGAACATTGTAATACCACCTGATGAAATCAGATCACAGAACAGTGTATCAAAAGTTTTGTGAGAACAAAGGAAAGTATTGGGTTTTAAGTAAAGATCAAGATGACAAATTGCAAATATGCAAAGTTCAAAAATGGGAAATTTCTTTTCCCGAAAAGTCCAAAAAAGGTTATTATGACCTCTAGTTTTGATAAGAATAATCTTGGTGAAGAGTCATTCGCTCTAGGAAAGGAAATTCACCGGGATAAAAAAAAAAGAGGGTATCAGGACTATCGCAAAGAGCACACTTAGAAAAGAGTTCTAAAAGATATATATGCATGCAAGTAAGCCTACGCATATTCTATTGTCAAGGGTAATAGTTTTGGAATTTTCAGAATTCCAGGAACCGTTATATGATCGATCAAAAGAAAAAGGTTCAATGTGCTTCAGCTGTTGGAAGCAGAATTAGTGCTCAAAAGAATTTACCCTGACATAGCGCGAGTATCCAGGACATTTTGGCAGAAGTCCAGTCCAGCAATAGATCACTAGAATGGAGTTATAGAATATTTTTGCAATTTTACAAAATATTGTCAGCCTCATGCTAAGTAAGAAAGTAACATGTACTCTCAAAAAGGTTGTGAGTAAAAAGAATTAAGTTTTGGCGAGATGTTTAGTGAAGCCCACAGTAGTAGCTAACACTCGCGCTTGGAGTTTTATTGTGAAAAAGCTCCAAAAGCAAAATAGTTGTGATATCGTGGGTCGTGTACCAAAAGTTTAGCATGATATGAGGCTATAGGACAGGCAAAATAGTTGAGGAAACTGTTACCCGGAATTGATGATGGTAGACAACAGCAATATATCATTCGAATGTTTTCACTCCTATGGAATATGTCAAGTGTGCTGTCAAACACATTGACAATGAGTTATATGTTGCAAAAGAGAAAATCCAGAATCATATGAAATCATGGAGTACCAAAGTATCAAGCAAGTGTTTGCGGATCCGCTTACCAAAAGGCCTACCGCCCAAGTCGACATGGGTTTTACAGGAGGCCTATGATTTCTGGATTACTAAAGGGCCCAAAGAAAGGTTAAGGTCTTGTTTCAATACAGAAAGGTGCATTGTGGCTGTTAATCTGATGGTAAGTGATAACTGTCATGACGAAGCACGCCCTACGTACCGATCTACAACGAGGTGAGGACCGAAAGCAAAGCAAGTAAAGAAAAGTAAAGAGTTAAGTTCAAGTTGAGAAGTTTAAAAGTGTAAGGTGAGATCAAGGGGGAGAATGTTAGTATTGATCTCCACCAGTTGGCCCAACGGCGAACTGGGCCCTTGACTCGCGTCCTGATCAGGGACGCCCAGCCCAATAGACGGCTGGTGGGCCCCCGTCGCGCAGTGCCATATATAGAGGAGGTGGAGACTGTGGCACTGGTCACGAGGTTCGTCGCCGCCACAGTTTCCAACCGTCCTAACCCTAGTCCGATCGAGAGGGAGACGCTGAAGCGACGGGAAGCCGCCACCAGCGCCACCGCGAGACCGTCGTCCCCTACGACTCCGGCGACCCGCTGCATCAACCGTCGCTGCCCGTGCGCAGAGCTCCACCAACGAACCCGCGAAGGCGACGGCAGCGGCCACCAACAAGGTCTTCCCTCAGTTAAAGTAAGAACCCATTGATATACTCCTAGGAGGTCATAATGATGCTAACATGTACATGTTATTTGTGCATGCTCACAATATGTTGCTTCATCCCTAATTACACTAGCTCTGGACTACTAAGGGATTGATACTTACACACACACAATTAAATTAAGTTTTGCGCTTCCAATGCTCTCTTTTAATCCGTTGCATGCATATGGGGCTGCATATTGTTTTGATATTGCGGCCGGTGCCTGTTGTTTATGTATTCTCTCTTCTGTAAGTTTTGATCTTGTAGTACTTTGTTGCTGTTTATGTATTGTAAGATCTCTTATGAAAGTTTTGATTTCTTGTATTGATATAAATGAAAATGTATTTCTTAGACTAGAGAATTGTGCTTTATCCAGAAAACTACTCGAAATAGGCTGAAACATGAAAACAAAGATTCAATAACCGTAAACGTGTTATTGTAACTGAAAAATTAAAATTTGAAAAAAAAAATTATGAATATATCAAGCATGTTAGACTACATAAGAAATCCATTTGCCTCGAAAAGAGTATCGGCCGTGGTCGGAAAATCAAAATTTCTAACAAAAAAATTATGAATATATCAAGCATGTTGGGTGTGGGATCACATTGAGGCTAGATAAGTTATTTAAACTGACAACATGGATAGAAGAATGTTGATTTTTTTGCAACAGGAAAATAAAATAAGGTGGAAACGAATGATTATTTGTCAAGGTTCCTGTTGATGTCTTCTAATGCCTCCGTTTATTTCTCGTAGGTTTGTTTGGACTTGGCCGTCGACTTTAGGAGCTTTATTTTTCGGTTGCAGAATGGATGACCATGGCTCAGCTAAATTTTCCGGTCAAACAGAACAATTTCCGGTTTGAACCTCCTAATTTTCTGGTTGCGGAATTGATGAGCTAAATTTTCCGGTAACACAGAATAATTTCCGGTTTGAACCTCCTAATTTTCCGGTTGCGGAATGGATGCTTATTTTTTCTGGTTTAAAGAAGAATTTTTCGGTTTTGGAATCACATTTTTCCGGTTTCGGAGTTGGGGGAGGGGCGCTGAATAACTTATTCAGCACACTGGGTGCTAAATAGAGAATATATATATATATATATATATATATATATATATATATATATATATAGACACAAACATGATTGGATATAAATGCCTCTTGCGGCCTTAGCTTCTTGTTTGATGAAACATGCATGCGTGCATCATAAGCCTATTGTATTACAGTTTAATTTGTGCCAATTGGGTTACTGAGACTGCTAGCTGCATGAATCATATCTATGTTAGCCCATACTGAAACAGTTCTGCTGCAATTCCCGTTTTCTTTTGGGATGCATCATCTTATCTATCAATCGAGGAAGAGTATCTTCACAATTTTCCATTTTCATCATGCATTCCATTCCATAGAAACAAAGGGCATGCTATATATATTATGGCATAGAGTTTTAATTAGCCATGGCCGTAGGATTGCACAGGTACGCCTTCTTACACACATATAACAGAGATATATAGCGCGCGCGCGTGTGTAGATCTCTTGTAAAAGCATGTGTGTATATGATTATTGATCTTAATGTATGCGGTATCTTTTTTCTGTGAATTTTCTATGAATGGATGGAAAGATATTTAATTTGCTGAAATTTTATTAGAAGAGGAAAACGTGGGGTACTATTTTCTTTATGCTTGTACAGGATATATATGCATAATGCTCATGCAGTAGCTAGCTATATATAGTAGTATGACCAGTACTTAGCTTATAGATTGTTTTGAAAGAAAAAGATAATCACTATGTTCGGCTGGCTGTGCCTAGTGCTGATTTGTTGTGAGAGAACAGGAATAAGTAGTTTTGACTACATGCCCACTCTGCACGCTGAGTGAACTACACCTATATGCTGCAACCTGCTTACGCTTTCATTCTCGCTTGGTGTAAAAAAATTAACCCAAGGCTATAATGCTTCCTAGAGTTGGTTATTTAAGTTAGCTCATTTCACTGTCAACTTTCCATTTGAGATTATTCTTGAGCTACCAAGCCTCATTATACTCCAGTTTGGCCCAACCAGCCCATGGGCTGGATGTTACAATGATTAAGCAGCATGCATATGTAGCTTTTGATCTAGCTAGCTTTTGAGATTTATTTTGAAGTGAAGCCTAGCCCAGCCCAGCTGTTGAAAACAGCCCGCCCAGTCTCCTCCTCTAATTTGTCTACGTATAGCATGTGTGTGTGAATGTATATGTATATATAGTATGGTGGGCTGCCTCTTGTTAAAGATCTATATATAATGAAAGATGGGCTGGACACCGAGGAAGCCAGGGACAAAGAGGCTCCCCTAGGCCGTCGTCATGTGTGAACTCATACTCCCTCCATTTCAAATTATAGATCGTTTTAACTATGTATCTAGACATAATATTTATGTATATGCATAACAAAAACTATGTATTTTGATTTGACAAAACGAGCTACAACAGAGGGAGTATGAGGTAGCTAGTGATGCTAAAAGAAAAGAAATTTTTTTGGTATAGAGTTTTGCACTAAAGCACTTGATGTTTTGGTGCTTCATTCATTATTCAAAGTTCCGTAATGCTCAGGCCTCAAGGACATGCATTAGTCCAACTCAACTCACATCGATTTGAAGCTCGATCACAAAATGAAATGGCTTCTGTGCTTGGATGATCTGGGGCGACCAAAACCGACGGCTCCGATCGATTGTGAAAAAAAAAAGTGTCGTTGGACGGAAGAGCTGACGGGAGGGCGGGTCCATCCCACTCCCAGTCTCCCACCGGCGGGGGGTGGTCGTCGTCTTTAGTGTTTGGTCCGCTGTGGTAGCTAGCTTGCGAGGATGACAGAGCGACACGTAAACAACCCTAAACCCATTATTGTTGCATCGATCGATCGCCTTCATATTGCACTTTGTTTTTTTTTCAACTACTCCCTCCGTTTCAAATTATAAGTCATTTAATTTTTCAATCTTAAATTTGACCACTTGTCTTATTAAAAAATTTGTCTAAAATATCACTTTTTTTGTCAATACAAGATATTCAAAAATAATTTAAATTTGGCAATATTTGGACAAATTTTTAAATAAGACGAGTGATTAAACTTAGAATCAAAAAAGTTAAACAAACTACAATTTGAAACGGATGTGGTAGTACTGTAAGTTAAAAAAAAGATCAAACAAAGTGGCTGATCCAACTTATAAGTTGGTTACTTGGGAAAACTTAAAATACCGACATTTGTTGAGAAACTATACCGACGGATGGTTCGACAGTAATTTTCTATTTCTACCGACAAATATCTGACACTAATATGTGATTGTGGCACCACGATCAGACCGAGCTTTCATTGCATTCGAGTCGACTATATTGGAGATCAGGTCGGTGTATTCTTCATTCCACGGCCGGGGCAGCTGCAGCCAGCAGCCTGCTGACCGTTTGCCTTGGGTACGGTGGTTCCGGTAGGAGATACTATAGATAGGAGTAGCACCAATGCAAGCAATTAACCCAGCCAGACCACCCAGACAACCAACCAACAAACTTATTAGCTTGTTGCTGGCCGCACCACCACCGTACAACCAGCAGCAGTCAGCAGGCAGACGATGCAGCCGCCGGAGGTGGTGGACGGCGACACGCCGGCGCTGCGGTCCGCCGCGGACGCCGCGCGCATGGTGTGGGACGAGTCGAAGCGCCTGTGGGGCATCGGCCTCCCCATCGCCGTGGGCACGCTCAGCGCGTACGCCCTCAGCTCCGTCACCCAGATGTTCGCCGGCCACCTCGGCAACCTCCCCCTCGCCGCCGCCTCCATCGGCCTCTCCGTCTTCGCCACCTTCGCGCTCGGCTTCCTCCTCGGCATGGGCAGCGCGCTCGAGACGCTCTGCGGCCAGGCCTTCGGCGCCGGCCAGGTCGCCATGCTCGGCGTCTACCTCCAGCGCTCCTGGATCATCCTCCTCGCCGCCGCGCTGCTCATGTCGCCGCTCTTCGTCTTCGCCGAGCCGCTGCTCCTGCTCATCGGCCAGGACCCGGACGTCGCGCGCGAGGCCGCCAGGTTCGTGCTCTACATCCTCCCCGCCGTCTTCGCCATGGCCATCAACTTCGCCGCCGGCAAGTTCCTCCAGGCGCAGAGCAAGGTCACGGTGCCCGCCTGGATCGGCCTCGCCGCCCTGCTCGCCAACATCCTCCTCAATTACCTCTTTGTCGTCCTCCTCGGCTGGGGCCTCCCCGGCGCGGCCGCCGCCTACGACCTCGCCCACTGGGGCATCGCGCTGGCGCAGGCCGCCTACATCATCGGCTGGTGCGGGGACGGCTGGAAGGGCTGGTCCGCCGCCGCCTTCCACGACATCTGGGCCTTCGTCAAGCTCTCGCTCGAGTCCGCCGTCATGCTCTGCCTCGAGATATGGTACCTGGGCCTCATCACCGTGCTCACCGGCGACCTCGAGGACGCGCAGATCGCCGTGGACTCCCTGGGCATATGCATGAGCATCAACGGATGGGAGGCCATGATCTTCATCGGCCTCAACGCGGCCATCAGCGTCCGGGTCTCCAACGAGCTCGGCTCCGGCAGACCCAGGGCCGCGTGGAACGCCGTCATGGTCGTCGTCGCGGAGGCGCTGCTCATCGGCGTCCTCTGCATGGTGCTCGTGCTTGTCTTCAGGGACAGCTTCTCCATCATCTTCACCAGCGACGATGACCTGCGGCGCGCCGTGTCCAGGATCGCCGGCCTGCTGGGGATAACCATGGTGCTCAACAGCGTGCAGCCGGTGATCTCGGGGGTGGCGGTCGGGGGTGGATGGCAGGGGCTCGTCGCCTACATCAACCTCGGCTGCTACTACATCTTCGGCCTGCCCCTGGGATACATGCTCGGCTACCACCTAAACTTTGGAGTTGGGGTAATAATGCTTCTAGTTTGTTTTATATTTACTATATATATAGTTATATATATATATATAAACAAAAAAACGAAAAGGATCATTGCTATATACATAAAAGAATCTAATTCATCACCGACCGATCGTTGCATTGGTCTCAGGGGATTTGGTCCGGCATGCTCTGTGGTATTGCTCTCCAGACGCTCATCTTGCTAGCCGTGGTCTGGAGAACAGATTGGAAAGCAGAGGTAATAAATATTCTTGATTGGAATAATATATATATACAGCTAGCTAGCTGCTCATCACCATTACTAATTCTATTCTTGCCTTGTTGAAGGCCGCCCAAGCTTCAAGCCGCGTGCAAAAGTGGGGCGGCAAGGGCACTGATGATGAACAAGTCAACAAGCCTCTCCTAGAATGAATGTCGAGAGTTTAATTACCTTTCCCTTCTCTTGCCAAAAAAATGGCACTTTGCCCTCTTTAGGACAGAGGCGTCCTTAATTTTTTGACTAGTATTTGAATAACTGTAAACTGGATTGGATTCACCTATGAGCTAGCTAGCTTTGATGATGGCTTGGAATGAACTTGAACAACTTTCTCTTATTTCTCCCCTCGCTCATAGTCATAGGGTGAATCAGCACAGCAAGTAGCAGTATTCTTGAAACATACACCATGCTATCTGAATATATCTAATCACTGAGAATCTGAAATACTTACTAGAGGTGTATCATACAAGAAGTGGTTCTGGTCAAGTAATTAATTGCATCTGTGTCATTGTGTGACTTGAAGGAGCGGTCCACTAGACTCTGTTCGGCTGACTGCGGCTGGTGGCTAGTGCCAATTTGCTGCGAGAGAAAATTACTGCTGGCTGGCTGATGACTGATGCTGATTTGACGTGAGAGAAAAACACTGTTGCTGGTTGCCGCCCAAGCTTCAAGCCGCGTGCAAAAGTGGGGCAGCAAGGGCCCTGATGATGAACAAGTCAACAAGCCTCTCCTAGAATGAATGTCGAGAGTTTAATTACCTTTCCCTTCTCTTGCCAAAAAAATGGCACTTTGCCCTCTTTAGGACAGAGGCGTCCTTAATTTTTTGACTAGTATTTGAATAACTGTAAACTGGATTGGATTCACCTATGAGCTAGCTAGCTTTGATGATGGCTTGGAATGAACTTGAACAACTTTCTCTTATTTCTTCCCTCGCTCATAGTCATAGGGTGAATCAGCACAGCGAGTAGCAGTATTCTTGAAACATACACCATGCTATCTGAATATATCTAATCACTGAGAATCTGAAATACTTACTAGAGGTGTATCAAACAAGAAGTGGTTCTGGTCAAGTAATTAATTGCATCTGTGTCATTGTGTGACTTGAAGGAGCGGTCCACAAGACTCTGTTCGGCTGACTGCGGCTGGTGGCTAGTGCTGATTTGCTTTGAGAGAAAATTACTACTGGCTGGCTGATGATTGATGCTGATTTGACGTGAGAGAAAAGCACTGCTGCTGGTTGCCGCCCAAGCTTCAAGCCGCTTGCAAAAGTGGGGCGGCAAGGGCACTGACGATGAACAAGTCAACAAGCCTCTCCTAGAATGAATGAAGAGAGTTTAGGCCCTGTTTAGATCTTTACATGTAAACGCAAAAAAGCCGTAAACGCATTAAAGTGAAATGAAATCTTGCTAATTTGAAGCACTAAATGAAGTCTATTTACAAAACTTTTTGCATGGATGGACTGCAAATCGCGAGACGAATCTAATGAGCCTACTTAATCCATAATTTGCAATAGTGATGCTACAGTAACCATCCGCTAATTATTAATTAAACATGGATTAATTAGCATCATTAGATTCGTCTCGCGATTTACAACCCATCTATGCAAAAAGTTTTGCAAATAGACTTCATTTAATACTTCAAATGCCTTGTTTACATCTTAAAAGTTTTTGCAAAATGAACTAAACACATAGTTAGCTTTCCCTTCTCTTGCCAAAAAAAAAATGGCACTTTGCCCTCTTTAGGACAGAGGCGTCCTTAATTTTTTGACTAGTACTATTTGAATAACTGTAACTGGATTGGATTCACCTATGAGCTGGCTAGCTTTGATGATGGCTTTGGAATAAACTCGAACAACTTTCTCTTATTTCTCCCCTCGCTCATAGTCATAGGGTGAATCAACACGGCAAGTAGTAGTATTCTTGAAACATACACCATGCTATCTGAATATATGATCACTGAGAATCTGAAATACTTACTAGAGGCGTATCGAAAAAACAAGAAGTGGTTCTTGTCAAGTCATTAATTGCATCTATGTCATTGTGTGACTTGAAGGAGCGGTCCAGTGTGGAGTACAATGATGCATTCACTCTCTGTAGAGTATGCATTTGCCACCATGGAAAAAGTCAGGTAATATTCAGGTCCACATCAAGAGGACAGAGAAAATAAAAGTCCGAACATCGGACCATCACTTGTGAACCGCACAAGCTGCAGTTGAATTCAGTAATCAGTTGTAGATATCTCTGTGCTACTGCCTACTGGAGGCCTGAGAAAGAGAAGCGTGTTCATCAGAGCAACACTAGGCAAGCAAGCAAGTCTGAGAAAGGGATCCCTTTTTTTCTTTAAAAAAGAAAGAAAGAAAGAAAGGATCTGGTCACTTGTTTTCTTCTTCTTCTTTCGGACTTGCTAGCGCCCGGAAGTTTCCCATCGAACCTCCACTGCAACATGGACACAAGACATCTACAACATCAAAAATATATAGGTGCAATACGGGACAATATGTGAAAAAACTAATTAAGTTGTTTGATTCTCGGATACGAAGATTTCCACCGCAACACGAACACCATGTTTCATGCAACATTTACCATGAAACATGCGGAAATAATAGTAGCAACATCGAACATCAACCAGTGAAATATATATCGGAGCATCCAATTTTTCTTCCCTATTGGACGTCTGTTTTTTTAACATTTCCGCTGCTCTTCTTTTGCTGCAGGCAGCTGTTGCCGAGTAGAATACGTTTAGTTAACTTGTGGGCCCTCCCCTCCCCCTGTTGTGGAAACAAACCTATCTCTTCCTCCTCCTCTCCCACACAAAGGCGGGGCACATCCATCTCTAATCTCTCGGCCAGCCTCGGCGACGACGCAAAGGGAGGTGGCGAGAGAGGCGCCGCCCGGCCCTTGGCAGTTCTTCTTCGTCTCGTCGGGCACTTCCAAGGGTATGCCCGCCCGCCCCTTTCCCTTCCTTTCCTGCTGTGCGGAATCCAACAGCCAAAACCCTAATAACGTACTGTATGTATGCTCTTTGTATTTGGATCTGAGACCACCTACTAACTCGCATCTTTTTGCAAAAACTATTGGGATCACATACTAGCCCATGCCCTATATTGGATTCGACGTTTGCGATTGATTGAGTTGGGATGGCTCGTCGCCTCATTAGCCCCGCGGCGGCGTGCCGAGGCTGCGGTTTCGTTAACGCCGGCTTTCTCGGCGCCGTCTCCTCCTCCCTCCCTCCCTTAGACTCCTTCCTTTCCAATATTCTCCTCGCAACCCTCCAAATTTTTGGATTATAGTTAGTTACTTACCAAGCCACTCTGCTTGTTACACCAATTCCATTATTAGCATCTCTCTAGTAATACTTCCTACACCAGCCCTTTTTGCATTATAGTATATATTTCAAGTCGTACTAGTATTAGATTGCCTGCTTTCTCTCACTGGGGATTCCTCTTCCATGTACTATTATTCTATTTCTAGTTGTCTCAGTTAAGCAATTTATGTATCCATGTACACGCCTCTGATACTAGCAGATAAATTCTTTGTCGTGTAGTTGTCGCGATTAAGTATTACATCGTTTTATGTGATTGCCTGTAATTTCCCTCCCTACCCTTTTTTTGGCAGTATCAAACCTTGCCATCGTGCTCAACCTCATCCAAGCGGGGATCATCGGTGAAGAATTGCTTTAGCTTCCGTGCTCATTTAAGGAAAGAGGTGCCATCAAAGAATTGCTCCCTCATGTTTTCAGATTCTTATTAAAGTTTGTTGCATGATGTTACCCATGTTCAATTATGAATGGCGTTACCTGTTGCAGGGTTCACGTTGGATAAGGTCCGAGCCTTTCTTGTCAGTAAATGTCAGTATATTCTTTCATGCCAAGCTATTTATCACTATGTATGAATGCATTTGTGTATAGAGAGTACATACTGGTCTTTGGGTTGGGAAACATATTTCTCTTACTCTGCGCTAAGTAAAAAAAAAACAGGACTTGTGTTTTTATTACTGCTAAACGGGAATGTACTAAACAGCAGTGTATTTTTCTTCAAATTTTTCACTCTTGCTAAACAATGCACCTTGATGGCTCTTCTGTTTTGATTTTCATTACTGTTTCTCTTACCCATAATTCAGAGTGCAAAGTCTGTCGGCAAGAGGACATCCTGTTCAGTTGCAACAGAGCCGCCTCCTGCTGCAACCGAAAAACCAGAGATGGATTCTCCCAAGGAGATATTCTTGAAAGATTACAGGAAACCTGATTATTTGTTTGACAAGGTATATATACCTTTTCTAATTGCTTTCCTGCACTGCTTTCAATATCTGATCATTTATTGTTGGAAATTCTCTAACTGCCATGGCTTATATGTTGTGAGGCTAGCAGTTCGGAATCCATATTCGATTGGAATAGCTGTTGTTTTAGACATCAACATAGTTTCCAAGATACACCTTTGACAATTGCTTTTAAGAAATATATCAATACTCCCCACCCCCCCACCCAAAAAAAAACAATGACTTTGAAATGAGGCTAGCAAGTGCATAGATATGGTAGCCTGTAATAAGTTATTTTTATCGCGCCGGGTGTGACATGACCACCAATGATCAATGTTTCCTGTAAATTGACTGCTGACACCTTGCTATTTCATTTACCTGTATTATGTTTCTAAATTCTAACATTTTACTATCGCCTGATTCAATTGCAGGTGGATTTGCAATTTCAACTTGGTGAAGAAAAGACCATAGTTACATCTAAAATAGTTGTATCTCCTGGTGTTGAAGGTCAAAATCTGACCTTGCGACTATTGTATTGTACTTTTTTTTCATTTGGAAAAATATTATTGTATACCATATCTCTCTTGCACATCTTTTTTCTTCTGCAGTGTTTTTCTTATTTACACCGGAGAAGTAATTTTAGAATGTCTTATATTATGAGGTTCTTGACTTCGTAACTAATTTTCAATTGTAACATTGTAGGAAGCATCTCAGCTCCACTTGTTCTTCATGGCTGTGACCTGAAGCTGTTATCGATCAAAGTCAATGGCACCGAGCTAAAGGTGATAATTAGTTCGCACAGCTGTTCACATAGATTTTTCTTTGTGTTGCAATATTTCAAATTACAAGATAATTGATTCCTTTGCCATTCCTGTTACTACCATGTCCTGCTTTAGCTGCCATAGTTTCAGTCATGAGTTTGAACCTTGATAGCCACCTCCTGTTCTTTTTAAGTTTTTAGCTTATCCTCACACTTTTTTGTAGAACAGTAAACGGTACCTATAGCATCTGTTTGGGAAATATGCTGATGCGAATGTCACATGATTGTCCAACAAACAGTGGGAAGAAACTCTTTTTGTTCGAACTTAGAATTATTGTATGTTTTATACTCGTGATTTTCTTATTTTCAACGAAAAAAAAGAAATCAGATGAAGGCTTGCACATGAATTGCACCCAAAAGACAAGAGGGCCCCCATATGTTTAAGAATTTTGATGGGACTGTGATGCAATTTCAGAAGCACTTCCAGAGAAATAGTTTGTTTCATGGTTACATTCAGCAATAGCCAAGTGGTCTCATGTGGGTAACATCAGTGGAGTACTTCATCCTATGTTTTCCTGTCGCAGTTGTGATAGATGCAGTGACTTGGCAGGGTATCCTATTTTTTACTGGATCACTGCCCTGCAAACATTTCTAGTATGGCGGCGGTCATTCCTAATGCCCACCACAGTGATTAGTGACCCTGGTGCAGTTGATATGTATTTCTTTTCTTACAAAAGTTTTCTGATTCTTGCATTCTGTTCCACTATTTTGTTTCTCACCTGCTGGTATCTACTTCATCGTAGGGCGAAGAGTATACAGTCGATTCACGCCATCTGACGGTTTCAACACCGCTTGCTGGTGTATTCAACTTGGAAATTGTTACAGAAATATATCCTCAGCTAAACACATCTTTGGAGGTACTGATTGCTTTTAGAGTTCTACAGTCCTATAGACTGCAATCCACCAGATATAATGTAGGCTAACAGCTAGTTGTGTTCTATACTCTTTGTCTTGTAAATTCACAGGGGCTGTACAAGTCAACTGGTAACTTTTGCACTCAGTGTGAAGCAGAAGGGTTCCGGAAGATTACCTACTTTCAGGTATGTTTGTGGTCTGATATATACCATCTGCATCGATATTGTGCTGTCTCTAAAAGATTATCTTTTATAGTTGTTGATTTGATGTTTCATTAATGCATGATCTGTATTTGGAAATGTTGAATGTCACAGGATCGTCCAGATGTTATGGCAAAATATACTTGCCGCATTGAAGCTGATAAAACTTTGTATCCAGTATTATTGTCCAATGGCAATCTTATTGAGCAGGGAGACCTCGAGGTAAGCTAGCTTCCTAACATAATCACCACTCAGAAGATATAAGAAAGGGATAATCAATGTATGCCAATAACTTTTTTGCACCGTAGGGTGGAAAACACTTTGCATTGTGGGAGGATCCCTTCAAGAAACCAAGCTACCTGTTTGCTCTAGTTGCTGGTCAGTTGGGATGCCGGGAGGATTCATTTGTTACATGCTCCGGCCGCAATGTAACACTCAGAATTTGGACTCCTGCCCAAGATTTGCCAAAAACAGCACATGCTATGTATTCTCTTAAAGCAGCAATGCAGTGGGATGAGGAGGTTGCTCCATATTCATTCTCTCTATAATTTGTCTATAGTTTGTTTTGTTGTTGTTCAGATAGCTGATTCAATTCTGCCTTTTGGTTTTGCCACCTGCCAGGTCTTTGGTCTTGAGTATGATCTTGATTTGTTCAACATTGTCGTTGTTCCTGATTTCAATATGTAAGTTCATTTTTTCTTGTTTGTGCCAGCAAGTTGCAGTATATTTTTGAATGGTTTTGCTTTCCTCTGTAGGAGTGTGGCTTATGTAGTTGAACTCGCTACTTTGGTTAAATATTAACAAACCAAATGCTTAATTGTAATCCAGCATAGCCTGAACAGTCTGCTGATAAAGGTAACTTTTATAATTGCAGGGGAGCAATGGAGAATAAGAGCTTAAATGTAAGATTTTATCTTTGCTTGGATAGTATTTGCACATCAATTCATTATTAACACACTGGTTTGTGAATAAACAGATATTTCAATCTAGACTTGTGCTTGCATCACCTGAGACTGCCACTGACGGTGATTATGCTGCAATTTTGGGTGTTGTTGGACACGAGGTACATACATTTGTAGATATAGGTACATACTTGATCTTTCTTTTCAGTCAACTGAGCTGACATTACAACCTGTTACTTCTGCAGTATTTCCACAACTGGACTGGGAATAGGTAACTGTCTTCACAATATCACCAGAATGGATGTTCCTTTCATTTATAATTTATCATAAAAATTTGTATGTAATCCTTTCATGACTGATTGATATGTGTTCATCCTTTTTACTTCTTTGTTCTTTATTTGTTTGTTTTTCCCCTCAAATATCAATTGGTGCACCTTATGAGATCACATTCATGGCTAGTTATTATTTCTGCATAACTGAATGGTAATGATCTCCACATTTTTTTTCCTAGCAAAAGGATCCTTACCCCTCTATGCTGTTGCAGAGTAACTTGCCGTGATTGGTTCCAGCTAACCCTGAAAGAAGGACTGACCGTCTTCAGGGATCAGGTACTCAGGCAGTGGGCCATGTGTTATCTGCTGCAATTATGTTTTTTAGTGCTACTCTTCTAATGAAATTACTTGTGCAGGAGTTCTCGTCAGATCTTGGTTGTCGTACAGTAAAACGCATCGCTGATGTCTCCAAACTCAGAATCTATCAATTCCCTCAGGTTTTCTTAATCTGCGCTCTGTCACTGCATTCCAATTTGTTGCCAAATGAAATAAACTGCAGCATCATGGCATTTTGGCCACCCTGTGACTTTTTTCCCTGATATCCAGGATGCTGGGCCGATGGCACATCCTATTCGCCCCCATTCCTATATCAAGGTATTAATGCTCAGTCATTTGAATTTATTACTCTGTTGCTAGCAACCAGCATAAGATATAGTGTATAACTTATTTAATTGGACCGGCAGATGGACAACTTCTATACCGGTGAGTTTCTTTGTCTATAAAGTTTGTGGCGTACAGTGAGATGCACAAAGCCATCAACTGATTATAATTCATCCTGTTGGACTGAAAAATCATCTGTTGAATCTTCCTGGTGACTTTGATTATGAACAACCTGGCAGTCACGGTACGCATTTTCATGATGTTTCCCGTTAATCACACACTGTGATTAGTTTATTGACTAATGATTAAAACTCTGATGTTCTATTTTGTTGCTTCTTGTTTTTCTTCATCCAACCATTGTGGGATTCATCAAAGGTTTACGAGAAGGTTCGTCCATGTGACAAACATTCTTTTCAATTTGCATGCCTTCAGTGAATACGACATTGAGATGTGACCTGGACATTTACTTTTATAGGGTGCTGAAGTTGTCAGAATGTACAAGACCATGTTTGGAGCATCAGGGTTCCGAAAGGTACAAGTTGAGCTTTGACCTTAAATGTTTATGGCCATGTTGATGATCCGTAGTACTTCCTCTGCATATTTGTACAAAGGGAGAATCTATGCATACATGTCTATTCGTGACAAGTTAAATTACTTTGGGTTTATCAGTGGTCAAAGTATGGTTTGCCTGCAAGTATTTTGTTGCAAATCATGATTCTAGAATAAGGTTATGTTTCTTATATATGAAAAACCCAGGGCATACCTATGTTGTGAATCTTGTGCACGTCATGTTTGCCATGGGATGTCTCCTTCAGTTGTTGAATGTGTGTTATGTGCATTTGATTTATTTACCACCTGATGTTCTCCTGCAGGGCATGGATCTTTACTTCCAAAGGCATGATGGACAAGCTGTCACTTGTGAAGACTTCTATGCAGCCATGTGTGATGCAAATAATGCACAACTGCCAAACTTTTTACAATGGTAATAGACAGCTATCTTTCAATCATGTTACTTGTTGCGAATGCAATCTAATTGTGAAAGAACCATCCAATAGGTACTCTCAAGCAGGTACACCTACAGTCAAGGTGTCATCTTCATATGATCCTAGTTCTCAGACCTTCTCTTTGAAACTTAGGTAAGCTTCCACATTCTCCGGTTCTGAATTACTGATTGTCATTTTAGCACTTACCATTAGATATATGTTGAACTATTCTTCCACATTCTCTATTACCTTCATTTTCATTCATGCTAGTGCAACGTGGATTTTACATACCCTGATACTTGTTTTTCTTCTGTAGTAATTGGTGAAAACAGTGCATTTTCTAACTAAACGACTGTTCTAATATTTCAGCCAAGAAGTGCCGCCCACTCCTGGTCAACCAGTTAAGGAGCCTATGTTCATACCCGTTGCTGTTGGACTTGTTGACTCTACAGGAAAAGATATGCCCCTAACTTCCGTTTACAGCAATGGAACTCTCCAAACACTCACTAGTGATGGCAAGCCAGTCTTCACCACCGTGCTTCAATTTAAAAAGGTATAGATCTCCAAACCTCAAATTTAGTGCGAGAACAGATTTGTAGTCAGTAACTAGCCTATATACACAGGCACCTAGTTTTAGTCTTTTTATTTGTATCAAATTTAAGTGTCTTGTGTGACATTTTTTTTTCCTGATATGTGAACATGCTTTGATTATTTCAGAAGGAAGAAGAGTTCATATTTAAAAATGTTCCTGAGAAGCCAGTTCCTTCCTTGTTGAGGGGATATAGTGCTCCTGTCCGTCTTGATTCTGATCTGAGTGAGAGCGACCTATTTTTCCTGCTTGCCAGTGACTCGGATGAATTTAACAGGTATGTTGTGGATTGCACTGCTAAGATATTTGCATTTTTCTATTAAAGAGTTCAATCTAACGATTTGTCCATTCCCTAGATGGGAAGCTGGCCAAGTTTTGGCACGTAAGTTGATGCTCAGTCTTGTAGCTGATTTCCAGCAACAGAAAACACTGGTCCTAAATCCAAAATTTGTTGACGGACTTAGATCAATTCTGCGTAACACGAGCTTGGATAAGGTAACAATATTTTGCGGCCTTATTGTGATTTATTGTGCAGAGTTGAATTATAATATGGCTATTGTATTCGGCTACAGGAATTCATTGCGAAAGCAATAACTTTGCCTGGTCAAGGGGAGATTATGGATATGATGGCAGTTGCGGATCCTGATGCAGTTCATGCTGTCCGTAACTTCATTAAGAAGGAGCTTGCCTTGCAACTCAAAGATGATCTTCTTGTAGCTGTAAGTGGCACTGCCAAGTTGCTGTTTGTCTGTATTGTAATTCTTATTCCTCCATGTATCATCCTTTTACCTTGTTCTTGTTAGGTGGCAAGCAACAGAAGTTCTGAGGCTTACACATTTAACCATGATAGTATGGCACGTCGTGCATTGAAAAATACATGCCTTGGTATGTATTTGTTTATCAGACATATGGTCAAATGTAAGAATTACACTCCAGACAATTAATGTGGCCAAATTTCCTGGTATTCCTTGTAGCATACCTTGCATCTCTGAATGAGCCAGATGTCACCGAACTTGCACTGCATGAGTACAAGACTGCGACTAACATGACAGAGCAGTTTTCTGCCTTAGTAGCACTATCTCAAAATGCAGGCAAAGTTCGGGATGATGCCCTTATGGATTTCTATAACCAGTGGCAGAATGACTATTTGGTAAGATGCATTCATACATACATGCTGATTCTACATGCCTTGCTAATCATGAATAAATCTTTTTTTATGCGCTAATGTAGCATGGATGTTTTAAGTGGGTACGTGTATTTTCCTTTATGCTGCAATAGGTTGTGAGCAAGTGGTTTGCTCTTCAAGCTACTTCAGAGATTCCTGGAAACGTGGTAAATGTTCAGAAGCTGCTGTCTCACCCTGCTTTTGACATGAGGAATCCCAACAAGGTACATGGTGCTATCAGATTTTGACTTGTGTTCGGTTTAAATTTTGAATGAGTTTTAGGACCTGACTAAGACTCGGTGAAAAAAATCAGGTGTACTCACTAATCGGGGGATTCTGTGGGTCACCTGTGAACTTCCATGCGAAAGATGGCTCCGGGTACAAGTTCTTGGGTGAAGTTGTTTTGCAGCTTGACAAGATAAATCCTCAGGTTCACTCAGAGCTCTTGTTCTCATATTATCTCCCGGTTACACTTTTGATGTTTGAAGAATTATAGCTGACGTCCTTGCAATGTTGGATCTGCAATCAGGTGGCTTCCCGCATGGTTTCAGCATTCTCTCGGTGGAGGCGGTACGACGAGACCAGACAAGCTCTTGCTAAGGTGCTGACCACTGTTTGTCTATCTCATCTCTTCTGTCAATAGATAAGGAAAAAATAGGGCAATAGTAGACTTGTGGGGGGTGATTATAGTTGGTGTAACGTGTTTGTAATATGTTTTGTGATGCAGGCCCAGCTGGAGATGATTGTGTCGGCCAATGGTCTCTCAGAGAATGTGTACGAGATAGCTTCCAAGAGCTTGGCAGATTAGGTTGGGGGGTTTGGTCAAGGAAATGAATTGGACATGGCAGTGGGGGTAGCAACTGCAAAGCGTGCGTAACTGAAATGGGTATCTTCATCTATTGGCATGACGCCGAGTGGGGTACTAGTGATAATAAATAAAATGGCATGGTGATGCCTGGGTTGGTAGGCGCTGCTCTTGTTGGAATTACTGTCAGAAAACATGTGCGGGGCTGATGTTCGTTCGGGTCTTGTGGCTGGCTGGGGGTCCCGGAAACCTGGATAGTTGCTGCCTGAGAGTTGTTGTAAGGTTTGGAGCTTTCCAGCCTTGCCAGAATGGTTTTTTCTAAACACGATGTGCCACCAGATTTCCTGTTTGTTACGCGCATGACGCTTTGGGTGCTCTCGACTGTTTGTCAGGGATGGCGTTGCCGTTGGGTGCAGACGCGTCCAAGCCGTGTGTGGTGTGGGGTAAAGCGTATGTATCCGACCCTTTTGGAGACAAGACAGCACGGGATATGCTTGCTTTCGGTGGCAATTGGCATGCTATGCTATGCTATGCTACCACCAAGACCAAGCAATTGGGAAAGTAACAAAGAAATCTGGAGCACGCATGGTAATCTTTCTTGGGGTCCTTGGCCTTATTAATGACTACAAGAAAATCTCTTTTTGATGACGTGCTAGCGAGAAGCAGACGCACAAGCAGTCGTCCATTCAAACGCAGCGGCGCAAGCAATTGAATTGCAGAAACCGATGAGGGCCGAGGTTGATATGCTTTTCTTTTTTGTTGAGTTGTTGATTATTCTAGCCGCCAGCCAGCCAGCCACAGCGGCAACCGTCGCCCTGTTCGTCCATCCCAAGGCGAGGGCGACACCGCCACCGACAGGTGAGCCCCACGCCCCATCCTCCGCCCACTATTTATACAGCTCGCTCTCATAGTCTCATCGTCATCGATCACCATTCCAGGAGCATAAAGCAAGCATCTAGTAGGAGAAGGAGAGGAGGAGCAAAGCATCAAGCAAGCATTCCATGGGGTCCCGCTACGAGGTGGAGGTCACCGTGGGTTCTGCCACCAACCTCAAGAACGTCAACTGGCGCAACGGCGACCTCCATCCCTACGCCGTGCTCTGGATCGACGACGGCCCCAAGTGCTCCACCCGCGTCGACCTCGACAACGGTGAGGACCCCGTCTGGGACGACAAGCTCCTCGTCCCCGTCCCTCCGTCCGTGACCCGCCTCGAGGACGCCGTCCTCTGCATCGACGTCGTCCACGCCGACGCCGCCGAGGGCGTCAAGCCTCTCGTCGGCTCCGCGCGCCTCCCGCTCCGCGACGTCCTCGACGACGCCGGCATCGGGGGCAAGGTCTCGCGCAGCCTCAGGCTCAAGCGCCCCTCGGGCAGGCCGCAGGGCCGCCTCGAGGTCCGCGTCGCCGTCCGAGAGGCCGCGCCGCGATACTACGAGCCGGCTCCGGCGGCCTACGGCGCGCGCGACCCATACTACGCCGCGCCGCCGGCGGGCTACCCGGCGGCCTACGGCGGTTACGGAGCAGCCGCCGCCGCCGCTCCTCCAGTTCCAGCACCACCGGTGGCCTACGGGGCGGGTAGTGGTGATCCTTGTGCTGCGGCGGCGTACGGTTCTGCTGCTCCTGCAACGAAGAGCAAGATGGGGATGGGGACGGGGCTTGCGGTGGGCGCGGCGGCGGGGCTGCTGGGCGGGCTGGCGCTGGCGGAAGGGGCAAGCTACCTGGAGGACAAGTTCGAGGACCACGTGGCGGAGAAGGTGGAGGAGGACCTGTACGCCGACGACGACGGTGGCTACGACGACGACTCCTAGCTAGGATCACTGTCTGTCACTGGTGAATCATGCATGAGAGCCGGTCAGGTTGAAATAACAAGTGCCCGCACGCAACGCAATTACTTTGTGTGTTTGATCGTCGAGTCAGACTCCATGTTTTAATTTGGTTGTACTTGTTCGATCAATATCCAAGCTGCCTGCTTTGGTTTTGCCTTGCTTTGAGTGGGGAGGACTGGGGAGTATCCAATCGGTATTATTACGTACCTATTTTCTCTGTTTTGATTTACATATTCTTGTGAGAGCAAAATAGTAAATCATATTTCAAGGATTGTGAAGTGCCAAATATTGAAACCAATAAAGTGGTTCAAAGTGACAAACATTTGGAAATGGAGGTTGAAATTCTATTTTTCTTTATAAATGCGGTCAAAGTTGATAAGTTGAACTTATGACAAATTTAATACGGCATGTAAATAAAAATCGAGGGAGCTAGTTTGCCTTCAATTGATTTTATTTTTTTTCTGTTGTCCCTTTCTCTGTTGTCCCTGGCTCCAGTGAATAATGGAAAATTGAGCATTAACTTTTCTCCAAATTGGTGGGTGGCGTACTGCGTACATTGCGTACAAATTTAACACGTGTATGTACTGTACCTGTACTGTACCTTGCCTGGCCCATGCATGTCAGTGTCACGGAAGGATTTGGAAGCCCCTCCACCTCTCTCGAAGGAAAGGAGCATGGGCTGGGCCATACCTGGGAGTAGCAACAAGGAAGGAATGCTGGCTGGGCCCAACACCGTACAACAACAATTTAGGCCCATGTTTATGCAATAGATAAGTGGCCGGCCTGGCAACACCAATAGTTCCGACACTTCATTGAATTCAACTAATTAAGCAGGTTTACTGTCGGGCTTCGGGCCAGCAGGTAAACATGGAGAAATCCTCTATTCATTTTGCCAAAGGGGTTTCAGCCACCATCAGAGGAGAAATTATGGATGAGCTGAGCGTACGCAACATGTCCCTCAGCGAGAAATACTTGGGCATGCCTTCTGACGTGGGAGCTTCGACAAACGGTGCTTTCAAATACCTAAAAGATAGGGTGTGGAAGAGGGTCCAAGGATGGATGGAACAATCGCTCTCAGCAGGGGGAAAGGAAGTCTTAATCAAAGCAGTTGCTCAGGCGATTCCCACTTACTCCATGTCATGTTTCAGACTACCACGCGGATTGTGCGAGCACATCAATGGTGTGTTGCGGAGATTCTGGTGGGGCAGCAAAGATGGCCAGAGAAAGACGTGCTGGGTTGCCTGGGACGACATGACAAAGCCCAAGTTCTTGGGTGGTATGGGCTTCCGCGACGTAGAACTTTTCAATCTGGCGCTCTTGGCTCGTCAAGCATGGAGAGTACTGCAGGAACCGGAGTCTCTCAGCGCTCGCATCCTCAAGTCAGTATATTACCCTAATGGGGAGTTTCTGGAGGCCACTTTGGGCGCACGGCCGTCCAAAATTTGGCGTGCGATTATCGATGGAAAAGCGGTGCTGGCACAAGGCATTATCCGAAGGATCGGCACGGGTGAATCCACTAAGATTTGGTCAACCAATTGGCTACCCAGGGACGGTCTACTCAGGCCTCTGTCTCCTGCTGCAGCCGATCCTCCACAGCTAGTGAGTGAGCTTATTGATCCAACGACGGCAAGCTGGGACCGGCAGAAGGTTACCCGCTTCTTTAACCCCATTGATGCCGAGGTAATCTGTAGCATTCCTTTGAGTACCAGAAGACAAGATGACGTCTGGGCATGGCATTATGAAAAGAAGGGGATCTTCTCAGTTAAATCGGCCTATCGCATGCTCGTTTTGAATCGGGAAAGGACAACAGCATGGCTGGATGGCCGACCCAGCAAATCTGATTTCAGAGCAGAGGAGAAAGAATGGACGTCGCTTTGGCATGTTCAAGTTCCGTCCAAGATCAGAGTGTTCCTATGGAGGCTAGCCCGGCAAACACTACCGTCAGGAGATCCCCTACACCATAGGAAAATGGCACCGAGCAACATTTGTGCGCTTTGCGGTGCTAAGGACTCCTGGAAGCATGCTCTGCTAGATTGCAACACGGCGAGGTGTGTTTGGGCCCTCAAGAAGGAAGATATTGCAGAGTTCATTGGAGGTTTGCAAGAACATAATGCACGAGCATGGTTAGCAACAGTGTGCTCGTCTTTGCCCCAAGATGACCTGGTTAGAGTGGTCGTAACATTGTGGGCCATTTGGTATGCAAGGCGGAAGGCTATCCATGAGCAGAATTTCCAGAGTCCGCTGTCAACACATTGTTTTGTGAGTCGGTTTATTGCCGAGCTTGGTATTGTGAAGCCACTTCAGAAAACAACGCAGGTGAGGCGGGACCAACATCCCAAGTGGATTCCCCCTCCCTCGGGTCTGACAAAGATAAATGTTGACGCCGCCACTTCCAAGAATTCGAGTTTGGCTGCAGTAGCAGCGGTGGCACGGGATAGTACAGGTCTCTTCCTCGGAGCCTCAGCGGTGACCTTCTCAGGGATTTTGGACCCAGAAACTCTGGAAGCAATGGCATGTAGAGAGGGTTTGGCACTTGCAAGTGACCTCCTACTCCAAAAGATCCGAGTGGCGAGTGATTGCGCCAATGCAATTCGCAGCATCCAGGTGGAGTCAATGGGGCAGTATGGCCAAATAACCAAAGAGATCAGGGCGACTTCAGAACAGTTCCGGAAGGCTGAGTTCGTCCATGAACGTCGGGAGTCCAACCACGACGCGCATAGTCTAGCAAGGAGTGCTATCCATAATTCACTTGGCCGGCGTGTCTAGCTCATCGATTCGCCTACGGGCGTCTGTAACCAGTACTCTTCTATGAATTAGTGTGGAGTTTCCCCCTAAAAAAATTAAGCAGCTTGATCGATCAGCGATACACGAGATGGGCTGGGTTTCATTTAGTAACTTAAAAGTACTAGCTACTAAAATAATTATTATTTAGACCATGTTTGGTTATCATAAGTCACTCTTGATTTATGTTGGTGATTTATTTTAAGTCACTTTTTTAAATCAGATGCCAAATATATTATTTTAAGCTATTTTTGGGTGACTTTTCGATTTAAATCCCTCCAATCTATTTTAGTCAACACCCGCAATGTATGAGAAAACGATGCTTGGTTTATAGGAGAGAAGGTCTAAGCCTTCGCATCTCATTGCAGCACCCGATGCTTCATCAAAATTTTCTAGCCTCGATGCCTGGTGACTGAAACTCTGGTACAGGCCCACTGTCAGAACACTATTAGAGAAGGATCGATAGATTTGCCCTTGATAAATGTTTATTTGCTATTCTTTATTTCCAAAGTGGGTCTCGAATTCTCAATGACTGGAGCCAACGCTGCAGCATGGGAGGCTTCAACGAAGACGTGACTAAAGCCAGTTTCAGTGGGAGTTTTATGGATATAGTTAACTTAGTTCTCAATTTTGGTAACTGTGCCAAATGAGTTTCATGGTGATGAAATTCTCCTCACATTTCATAAAACTCCATCATTCTCTTTCTTTACCATGTCAACAAAAGTGATAGTATTTAATATTATGAAATTCCCATTGAGACTGACCTACTCCCTTTGTCCCTTTTAAATTATCGCTTTTGGTGTGCGTGTCACGACTGTGACTCGATTTGTAAAAAATACGTGCAATATTTATATCTCAAAATAAATTTGTTAAAAAAATTAGACTAAAAAATTTATATAATGATGTTGATTATATATTATAAATATGACGAATTTTTTCTACACTTACGTGTAGCTACTCTCATCACCAGTATACCATCATATATATGTCCGCATACTCATTTATCACTTTAAGTATGTTCATATACTTCAAAGTTATATATATATAAATTTTCAAAAGCAGATCTATTTTTTAAATATACTATGATTATACCTTAATATTAATATATAAAATAAGTATGCGGTCACATCCCCAACATTTCTTTCTCTCTTCTCTTATTTTTCTTTCTACCATTGTTGTTGTGCCTTTCTTCTCTATTCTTCAAGAACAGAAAAAAAACAAGATAAGCAGCAGCGGTGGGAAGAAAACTAAGAGAACTAAGAGCAGAAAGAAAGAGGTGAGGAGCAGAAAAAACTTTACTTAGATTACAACATTCAAGCCAAGATTACAAAATCTAAATTATAAGAAAAATTATACAACACAAGAGATTCACTAGAGAAAAAAAATCAACATTTAGCTACATATCTGAAAATGCAAAAAGGAAAAAACCATGGGCCGGCGGCGGTAGCCCTCGCCCACCTACAGGACCCAGCGCCGGGACTTCCGCCACCTCTGCAGGCACCGTCCGCGCGAGGCTCGGCCTGGACGCGGCCGTCGGCGCGCCTCCGTCGCTGTGGCTTGGCCATGTTGCCCGCGCACCTCCGCCAGGGCCGGGACGCCCCGCCAGCACCTGTCTCCGCCGCCGCCGGGGCCGGGCCGCACCGCCCACGCGCCTCCGCCGCCATGCCGCGGCTGGCCGGAGGCACCATGCACTGGGGCCTGGACACCCCGTCGGCGCCTGTCTCCGCCACCGCCTGGGCCGGGCCGCACTGCCCACGCGCCTCCGCCGCCATGCCGCGGCCGACCGGGGGCGCGGCGCCATGCGCCGGGCCGCATCCTGCTCGAGAGAGGAGATCTAGCCTCTAGAGAAGGGAGAAGGAAAGAGCAAGAGAAGAGAGAAGAGACGAGGGAAAAAGGGAGAAAGGAAAGAGAAGAGATAAGGCCGCCGGTGACCCCTCTCCATCATGAGATTTTTTCGCATGGTCACGGATACAGGCTCCGTCCGGTACTAATACGATATTTTTTTTACCGGGTGGTGCCTCTATCCGGTATTAAATTTTTTGGGTTAGCCGGTACTAAATGGTTACTTCTCGACGTCAGTGTTGTCTTTTAGTACCGATTGGTGGTTCTAGCTGGTACTAAATAGTTTATATGGGTACTGTACTGCAGAACCGATACTAAATGTACGCGTTAGTATCGGATGAAAAGACAACCAGTACTACCATACAGAGATGAATGTGCCGTTTTCTAACAGTATAATTTGATGTGAGAGAAAAATACTGCTAGTTGTTGCTGCAGAACAAAATAAATAGAATTGAAGATGGAGGGAGTAGTTGGGTGGTTAATCGATCGGACGTGGAGATGGAGTACACGCGGAGGAGCGGCGAGCGAGCTAGCTAGCTGGGTGGCCGGGCGATACTCCGAAGCATTGCTGGCACAGTGGCGAATCTAGCAAACACATCTAGAGGGGGCTCATCTCTCTTCTCATCTTTTTTCTCCTCTTTTTTTCTTCTTTTTCTCCCCTTCTTCTTCCTAATTTCTTCCTAAAAATAAAAGAGGGGCTTAGACCGTCCACAGCGATAGGAGGAAATGGAGGAGTAAATCTACTATTTGGCACTGTAGATGTACTGTTTGGCACTGTAGACAGAGAGGGCGTGGGAAACGAGGCAAGAACAAATTTGCTCTTGACATTGTGGACAGCCTTAGAGGGGTATCCACAAAAATGTTGAGGAGGTAGAGGGCTTCATCCCCTAGCGCCCCCCCCCCCCCCGATCCGTTCTGCCTGCTGCCAACCATAAGTCCGGCCGGCCAGCCATAAATGTGCACCTCCACTTCCGCACCAACCCATCAACCGTCGCCATCTCTTTCTTCCTCCACCTTCAAATCACTTTTCGCTCCTTCGAGTAAAAAAAAACAACTCTCATTTTCTCTGAACAGTCAAACATTTTCAAATTTGACTAAATATATATAAAATAATATTAATAGTTACGATACGGAATATATTTTCATACTAAATCTAATTAAAAACATAAATATTCATAATTTATTATATAAATATGATCGCATCTAAAATTATTGGACTCCTCGGGTTGCATTTTTTTAGTAGACGGAGGAAGTACTAGCTAGCTTCCATCCAGCTGCCTGCTGTCTTCACTCTTGTGCAGAGAGCAGGGCAGTACTGATGGAGCACCGACCCATCATCATTGCCATCCTCCTTTCCTTCTTCCCCGGCCGCCATTTTCCTCTCCCGACCTCACTCGTGTTTCCCACCACCATTAATGCCCGACCCACCACCTCCGATCCTGCTGGCCGGCAGAGGCAGAGGCTGAGGCTCCGCCGCTCCATCCATCCCGGATCTATCCCTATATCACTCACCCACCTCCGCGCGCTTAGCTTCACTACTATACTAGTGCTAGCTAACTCTTCAGCTCGTAGCTAGTAACAAGCAAGCAAGGAGGCAAGCACGGCGACAATGGCCGGCGTCGTCGAGAATGGCAGCGGCAGCATGAGCACCGCGGAGCAGCAGGAGCAGGTAGCGGTGACGGTGACGGGCAGCCGCACGGTGGCGCCGGCCAAGAGCCGGTGCGCCCTGGCCACCTTCGACCTCCCCTACATCACCTTCTACTACAACCAGAAGTTGCTCCTGTACCGCACCGCCGTGGACTTCCCCGAAGCCGTGGCGCGCCTCACGGCCGCGCTCTCCGACGCGCTCCGCGTCTTCTACCCGCTCGCCGGCCGCATCCGGCAGGACGCCGACGGCGCGCTCACCGTGGAGGGCGACGAGGGCGCCGAGGTCCTGGAGGCCGAGGCCGAGGGCGTCGCCGTGGACGAGCTCGCCGGAGGGGACTGCGGCGAGAGGGTCATGCAGCAGCTGGTGCCGTACACCGGCGTCATGAACCTCGAGGGGCTCCGGCGCCCGCTGCTCGCCGTCCAGGTCAGTCGTATATATGTTGGATTTGCGTGCATATAGCCATCATGCCAGATAGAAAGTCCGCATGCATGCGGCACATGCAGAATCGAAACAAATCCAATCCCTTGGTGATGTCACATGTATATTAGCGTTCATATAGATATTTCAGGCATTGTTTAGTTCTTTTTAAAATTTTACAAGATTCTCAATCACATCAAATCTTTTAACACATACATAAAGTATTAAATATAATTAAATAAAATAATTAATTATACAGTTTGTCTATAATTTTATGACACGATTTTTTAAGCCTAATTAATTCATAATGGGATGATAATTACTAAATATAAACGAAAATACTAAAATATTTTACGCTCTAAACTTTATACATCTAAACTTTATGCATCAATATAATTCTGTAGGAGCTGTAAGTTGGAATATACTAGATAACACCACACCAGGTAGCTAGTAAATACTACTACAAATGCGAGCCGATCCGCATTAATTCGCAGAGTAAAGAAGCCTTGAATGCAAATGCACCGCTGCCTCCTGCATGGGCTCGCCATAAATATATGGCTGCAATCAATACCATTTTTTCTATATTAAAAAAGTACCATTTTTTTTACATCGCCCATCCGTGCATGCTTTTCACTCTGTCGTGCTCGCAGTGGCAATAAATAGCATTGCTTTTCGCTCAGACTAGAGAATCACCGCCGGCTGAACAGAGCAAATGTAACAACTGTCATCGTAAAATTATTATAAAATTATAAATAGTAAATCTCGGTGGTAATTTGCAGGTGACCAAGCTCAAGGACGGCCTAGCCGTGGGTTGCGCCTTCAACCACGCCGTGCTGGACGGCACGTCGACGTGGCACTTCATGTCGTACTGGGCCGAGCTGTGCCGCAGCACTGGTCCATTGCAGCAGCCGCAGCCCATCCACGATCGGTCCCTGGCCCGGTCCGTCCGCGTTCGGCTGGAGCTTCCCGAGTCCGCCGAGGCCCACGAGAAGACCGACCCCAACGGGCCCAAGAAGGCCCTGGTGGCCCGCGTCTTCTCCTTCCCGGCGCCCACCGTGGCGCGCATCAAGGCCGCCGCCAACGCCGCGCTCCCGCCCCCGCCCGCCGCCAAGCCCTTCTCCACCTTCCAGTCCCTGTCCGCGCACCTCTGGCGCGCCGTCTCCCGCGCCCGCGCCCTCGGCCCCGCCGACCTCACCGCCTTCGCCGTCTTCGCCGACTGCCGCGCCCGCCTCGACCCGCCGCTCCCGCCCGCCTACTTCGGCAACCTCATCCAGGCCGTCTTCACCGGCGTGCCCGCGGGGATGCTCCTCGCCGGGCCCCCCGAGCTGGCGGCGGGCCTGCTGCAGAAGGCCATCGACGACCACGACGCCGCCGCCGTGTCGCGGCGGCTCGACGAGTACGAGGCCGCGCCCAAGCTCTTCCACTACAGCGACGCCGGGCCCAACTGCGTCGCCGTGGGGAGCTCCCCGCGCTTCAAGGTCTACGACGTCGACTTCGGATTCGGCAGGCCCGAGCGCGTGCGCAGCGGCGCCAACAACAAGTTCGACGGCATGGTCTACCTCTACCCAGCCCGCGACGGCGACGGAGGCATCGACGTCGAGCTGGCGCTGCAGCCGGAGCCGATGCGGAGGCTCCAGGAGGACGCCGACTTCCTGCTAGCCTAGCTACCGACCTACCTACCTACCTACCTACCTACCTACCTACTTTATTGGTAAAATTGCATTCAATTCCGCATGTATGTTCAACCGGTTGTACTTTAATAATGAACCTGCTAGTGCTCGATCTTGTGTCTTTTTTTTTTTGTGCGTGTGACTTGTATTTGTACTCCTACTCTTGTACTACTATCTCGTTATTACTATATAGAGTAGTACGTACGTACGTACTACTTATTATGTACCACTACTGGACGGAATGGATCGTCAGGAACAGAATAAATAATAAATCTACTAAGAGTATATAATTAATTAATTCCATCACATTTTCAGTGTCGCTGCTGCTCAAGGAATTCTACAGCCATGCATCTTGCTATTCGGAACAATTGTAGCTTCTATATATGCAGATGAGTCGATTTCAGTCTGCTTTATTTGCCTTGTCCGATTGCACCTTTAATTTCCCCGTCAAGTGAGTATCTTGGGAAATTACCCAAGTCGATCTCACATCCGACCAATCATTGATAAGGTTGCAGCAAAGCTTGCTCCTTGGCAAGGACAGCTGATGAGAAGAAGTGGCCGGTCGGCTGCCTGGTTGTAATCAAGTCGGTTGCCTCTGCAATACCGATCTAGTACATGTTGACAGCCAACAACTTGCCACTCTGGGCAGGGCAGTGCAAGAGATCAACTCGCTCTGCAGAAATTTGTTTTGGTCAGGCTTCTGATCAAACTCCCCGTGCCAAATGCATGGTCGTTTGGCCCACTGTTTCCCGTCCGACAACATTGGCCGGCCTGGGTGTGCCCGATCTAAAACTGGCTAAGTGACTGGCTGAAGAAAGTAGATCATGACCGTGACTGGAAATACACGTAGATGCGGAGGTTGAAGCTTTCTTCAGAGCTTCTGTGTCAGTTATTGTTGGCGATAGGTGGAAATGCTGTTTTTAATATCTGGACAAACTGTTGGTGCCAAGGAAGAGCTCTTGCTTGCCTTATTACCCCCTAATGTGATGAACCTGGTGCCTACAAGGTTCAGGAAATTGATAACTACTCTCTTCTTTTCATTTTAAATTATAGATCGTTTTGGCTTCTCTCGATCAGAGCTAGGGGGGCATGCATAAATGGTTGAAATAGCTTCCACATAATGCATGTTGCATTTCAAATTTTCAAAATGTATGTGTTTATGCAATACATGAATTATTGTAACTACTAAAAAAGATGGAATAAATAAATAAAAACAAGAAGAAGAAGAAACGAGAAGAAAGGGAAAAAGGTAACCAACCCTTTTCTCGCGCGGCGGTGGTCCAAACAGGGCTCCTGGCTGCTGCCGGATTCCCTATGCATAAAACAAACAGCCGGATTCTTGTAGTTTGTTGGGCCGTTTTTTTGCGATTATTGGGATGCTGCTGAATTATATATTACTGGGCCTATCTACCTACCGAGACGTGACCGGCTGGAGCCTGGCGGGGGACTCCTCTTCCCAGCAGCTGAAACGCCGCAGCCCAGCGCCCACCCTCCGGCCTCCGCGGCCCCTTCCTGCTATCCTGCTGCACCTCCTCCGCCCGCCCGCGCCGGTCGCTGCTTCCCTGCTCACTGCTCTCCCTCGCGGCCCCGGCTCGTGGTGCTTAGCAGCCGCCGGACGGCCGGAGCTAGGGTTTCGCCGGAAATCCCTGCGGCCAGGACGCCGGTCGGTTCGCCGTCTTCGTCTCTCTCATCTCATTCAGTGGTGAGCTCTAATTTCACCTCTCTTTTGCATTTTTGCCTCATATGTAAATTGGATGTTGTCTGCTAGTGCTAGTGTTGGGACTTGAGAGAGCGTGAAGAACGCTAAGACCTTATCTTAGAACTATTTATTGTAATGTATGCAAGTTTCTAAAAATGTTTGTGCTGTGTGTACCGTGGTTTTAGTTAATTTATGTTTGTATATGCATATTTTGTACTTGTATACCGTAATTGTGTATTGAATTATACCGAATTGCATGTTGAAAAAATTGGTTGGGACTACCCAGGTTTGAATGCTGGTTCCACTACTTCTTGCAGCTGCAAAATCGAACACCCAAATCCCCAACCTATGCTATATGTATTCGGACCTGACCATTTATTTTACCTACTAACTTCATTTTTTTTTGCAAAACATGGACGCCCATGTCCTATACTGCTTCCGCCCCTGATTGACCACACTAAGCCAGCCAGACGCTGGGTTTAGGGTTCCAAGCCCAATTCAGCGGCTACCTTTTTTTATTTATTTATCCGAATCGAGAATTGCATCTGCGCTCAGAAGCTGCTGGACCAAACGCAGAAAGGGTTCCTTGCACTTTTATTTGCACTCATAGCCTATCTGCTACAGCCGATTTCTGCAATGCATCTTTATTGCTGTCGTTTTCTATGTGCAGAATTGGAGTGACTGTCTCAACATGTCTTGGGCTGCGATCGAGAATGATCCCGGTAAGTTTATTTTCTGTTGCCAAGCAGTTATACATTGCAAAGTTATTCTTTTTTTAAACACGTCACACTTGATAAGGTTCCGTTCCCCCATAGCTCTGATTGGCCTTTTTGCTCAACTCTACGGATTAATACTACATGTATTATGTGTGCAAGACTGCAAGATCTTTTTTTTTTGAACGAACGGCACGAGAATGTGCCCATTTCATTGATAAAGAGGAAGAGAGTACAAGTCCAAAATTACATGGTTTAAAGGGCTAATCTCGCAACAATAAGGCCCCAAGGGGGCGCGCTCCTGCCACAATCCAGGCAGACACCTCCTCTTTAATCTTTCCTATTACTGAGATGAAACTAGACTCCTTCCGATTGAAGATTCTTGCATTGCGTTCATTCCATAAGACCCACATAATGAGTAGCGCTAGGCTACGTAATGCCTTCCGTGGCGTTCCTGCAGTGGTCGTGATGTTGATGCACCACTCAAGTGCAGTATTCGCGATCTTCCAATTTGAAAGTTTTAGGAGGGGCTCTTGGACCCAAAGCGCTATATGGTCCCAGATTCTCCTTGTGAAGCGGCAATCAGCAAGCAGGTGAAGAGCAGTCTCCATAGTTTGTCTGCACAGGGCACAAGTGGCATTGTACGGCCACCCGCGGATGGCTAACCTATCTGCTGACCATACCCGATTTTGGAGTATAAGCCATGCAAAGAATTTGCATTTCGGAGGTGCCCACGTCCTCCAGATACAGGACAATTTTGGTGCGGTGATGGTTCCAAGAAATTGTGCCTTGTATGCCGAAGCAGTCGAATATTCGCCAATCGCCGAGAGCTTCCATTTAATGGTGTCCTGTGTGCCGTTCTGCAGCACAGTTTGCCGTACCAGGCCCCAGAGCTGCACAAACTCTACTAAGTGTGTTATGCTTAAGGTGGTGGCGTTTCTTTTCTTATCTCACGTATCCAGATACTGTTTTGCAAGGCATCAGCTACCGTGCGGCACTTTCTTTTGGAAGCTTTGAATAAGTTTGGTGCAATGTCTCTTGGTCGACGTCCGTGTAGCCAACCGGACTGCCAGAATTTTGTCTTTTTTCCATCGCCAATGGTTATAGTTGTGCAGGCAACAAAGAGAAGTCGGTCCGTATCATCACAAGGGATATCAGAACCAACCCACGCTTTCTCAGGGGAGACCCATTCATGCCATAGCCAGCGCAGCCGCAGAGCTCGTGAGAACTTTTCTAAATTTAGAAGTCCCAGACCTCCCATCTCCTTAGGAAGACAAGAACGTGTCCAGTTGATTTTGCATTTTCCACCTGTAAGCATCTTGTCGCCTGCCCATAGGAAGCGCTTGCGGATTTTATCTATTTCATCCAGAACTTCCTTCTGTGGCTTGAGAGCCGTGAGTGAGTAAACAGGCTGGGCCGTTAGGACCGATTTTGTAAGGGTTGCTCTTCCGGCCTGTGTAAGATTTCTGCCGTGCCAAATCGATAGTTTGCTCGCTGTTTTATCGATGAGCGGCTGGAAGTCCACTCTACGCAATCTTGTTGTTGACAGTGGAAGACCCAGGTATCTTATCGGGAAGGCGCTCCTCTTAACCGGCAAACCCGTCAAGAGTGTTTGAAGATCAATGCCCTCACAGCTAATAGGGGTAACACTTGTTTTCGTCAGATTAGTGATAAGTCCCGACGCTTCCCCAAAGTTGTGAAGTAACTGCGCCAAGTTGCTGATGTCAGTGCAGTCCGGCCTGATAAAGATTGTGGCGTCATCCGCATAAAGTGAAGCACGAAATCTTGCTGCCCGGCCACGTAATTTGCTGAGAAGGCCCCTGGCCGTGGCAATTGATAGCAGTCTTGGAAGCAGATCGATTGCCAGAACGAAAAGCAGTGGAGATAGCGGATCTCCTTGCCGTACTCCGCGATCATGCGGTATTGGGTCAAGGGGAATACCGTTAAGCAGCACCCTTGAAGTTGAAGTGGCTAAAATGGAGGTGATCCAGTTCGTCCATCTTGTAGGGAATCCCCTCTTTTGTAATAGCGTAATTAGGTAGTCCCATCGGACGGAGTCAAATGCCTTTGAAATGTCAAGTTTCATGAGCAGGGCTGGCGTTTTATTCCTGTGAAAGCGACGCGCCAGGTTGCGGACATACATGAAGTTGTCATGGATGCTACGACCTTTTATGAAGGCGCTCTGGCAATGCGATGTCAAATCATTCATGAGTGGCGCAAGTCTCAGTGCCAGAATCTTGGTGATTATCTTGGCAATTGCATGAATAAGGCTTATGGGTCTGAAGTCCTGTATTGTTTCTGCTCCTTCCTTCTTAGGGATCAGGACGATTGTTGCCTTGTTGAGCAGATTAAGGTCGTTGCAGCGGTTGTTGTAGAAGGCATTCACCGCAGCCACCACATCCGGCTTGATGATTAGCCAGCATCTCTTGAAGAACAATCCAGTGAAGCCATCAGGCCCAGGGGCTTTATCACTTGGTAGTTGTTTGATGGCGTTGAGTATTTCGGCTTCAGTGAAGGGGGTGTCTAGTGACTCAAGTTCCACTGAGGGGAAGGTCAAGTTGTCCCATCGTAGATCTTTCGTGCGGTTGGGTGGCGCTGCTAGCATTGCCGAGAAATGTGCGTGTATTATTTCCTGCTTCTCTTGGTGGGACACAGCCCAACCTGGTCCAACGCGCAATCGTTGTATGAAGTTTTTTCGGCGCCTACCATTTGCCCGGAGGTGGAAGTATCTAGTGTTAGCATCACCTTCCTTTAAGTTTGTAGCTTTTGCACATTGCCTTTTCCGTGCTCTTTCAATCACTGCCCATCCTAACACCTTTTTGAGCTTCGCTCTGATTCAAAATTCAGCTTCGTTTAGTTCTCTATTTTCCTGGGCGATGTCAAATTGCATTATGACTTGTTGAGCCATTAGAAGTTTTAATCTCGCATCAGAAATGATCGAGGAACTCCAAGATCTAAGGGCCCTTGCCGTGAGAAAGAGCTTATGTCCAAGACGGTGGAAAGGTTCCGTGTGGGAGGTGGGTGCGTTCCAAGCTGCCTACACTGTTTGTTCAAACCGTGGAAGCCTTGTCCAGAAGTTCTCGAACTTGAATGGAGTTGGACGCCGCGGTCCAGATTGTTGCGCCAAAAGTAATGGACAGTGATCACTATGCGAAGACGAGAGTGCGTGCAGAGTATGGTCCGGGAAGGCCAAATCCCAGCCCTCATTAATGAAGAAGCGGTCAAGTCGTATCAACATCGGCCGGTGTCTCTCGTTGCTCCAAGTGAATTTGCGGTTTTGCAGATGAATCTCTTTTAACTCGCAAAAATCAAGCGCCGCTCGGAATTGTCGCATAAGTCTTAGATTCAAATTTCTATTGTTCTTGTCCCTGGCTCTGTAGATCAATTTAAAATCGCCCAGAAGAAGCCAGTTTATGCCCGGTGACGGCTTGATGGCGCGAATATGTTGCAGGAAAGCCATTTTCAGCCTTCTCTGTGAAGGGCCGTACACCGACGTCAGCCGGAAGGTCGTACCATAGTCTCTTATTGTTACCGTCGCGCTTATTTAGAAGCTCCCAATCTGCACGTCACTTAGAAGTGTTGAGTTTTCATCCCAGAGTAAAATAATGCCACCCCTTGTCCCCTGTGCAGGTTTGTAGGCGAAGTTGTTAAGACGATATCCTCCTAGAAAGCGTGCGAAGGCACTATCGACATTCTGCAGTTTAGTTTCTTGTAGGCAGGTAATGTGGCACGTTGTTGATTTTAAAGTCTCGTGTACTGCCAAGCAGCGAGCAGTTGAGTTAAGGCCGCGGACGTTCCAGCAGATCGTGTTTAAGTCATTAGTCATTGTGTAGAGAAGTCTGCCGCTTGTCTTGGCAAAACAAAATTTTAGACGCTGGGAGTCTTGGACGTGTCGCAACGGCTGTGTGACGATAATGAAAGCGTCTTGGTGTGCCTGGAAAAGCCCGAAGGTCGAGGCCAGCAGGGCATAATCGCAGTCGCTTACAATACGCCCGAAGGTCGAAGCCAGCAGGGCAGAGTCGAAGTCGCGTCACACAGAATGCCGGAAGGTCGAAGCCAGCCGGGCAGAGTCTAAGTCGCATACAGTACGCCCGAAGGTCGAAGCCAGCAGGGCGGGTAAGGAGTCTCGGCATCTGGTAGAAGACAGCAGGCCTAGGATACATGGAGCGTCCTGCGCTCCTGTGCGGGCAATGCGCCGCATCAAGCATCAGCAACCGCCAGCTCATGGTGTAGGTCTGCAGCATCCTCTCCTGCGTGCTGCAACAGCGCGTCATGCACCAAGTCGTCGTCGTCGTCCTCCAAGTTGAAGAGAGCAGTCATTGTTGCCATTATGTGATCAGGAAGGGGACCTGAAAAGGTGCTGATGAAGTCTTGGAGAATCTCCTCAATGGGCTTCATTTCGTCGTCGGAGATCCCCAGCTTGCGGCAAAGGTTGCGCTGCGCCCTTTCGACTGCCGGCAGCACCGGGCGCTTGGCTAGCCTGGCACTCCTTCTGACTGCAGTCATGTCGAAGGTCCGTCGCTGTCGGGGACGCCGCTGCTGCTGCTGCGGCACCAGAGAAGGTGACTGCAAGGTCTTTATCATGTGCTAATTGATGAACACATGATGTCATGTTATTTTCACTGGATGCTGATACTATAGTATCCAGACCAGTCTGTCTGTAGTAGTGTTTCTTATTTACATAAATTAGAAGAATGTACATACCTCGTAACATTACATGTGAGTTGCAACTGACTTTAGTAAGGTTGGAAAATTGAGATGTGCATGCCTAGTTGTCTACATCTGTCCGCTACCTTAGGAGAGTGCCCAGGTGTTTTAGGACATTGTATCCGGAGTAACATGATGGCCATTCTCATTTTGTAATTTGCAGTATTTCTGCCTTTTCATTCTTTTTTTTGAAAAAAGGCTTCACCCAGCTTTTATAGAAAGCGAATAGGTTGAAGTACAACTCCACGCTAGTTAAGACACGCTGGGGACACCAGCTTGCTAACAAAGCACACTGTCCCCAGCGTGCTAACAAAGCACACTAAACCGAAGAGCCACCAACACACACTACTCTGCCTTTTCATTTTGGATTGTGTCAGACTAACTGAACGGGTATTCTCAATTTAGAATTTCCTATATTATGCATTTGTGGTTGGAATGGGATAAAATAATTTGGGGCAATTGTGTTCTTACCCCTGTTTTAAACCTCAATTGTGTTTTTACCCTCATTTTTTTCACTTTGCATTCTTACCCCTACTGTTTGGATGCGAACCCTCCGTTTGCCCCTGTTTTTAACTCCGTTAGCTGCAGCAAATATTTAGCGAATTATAAAAATAAGAAAACCCTCCATAATAGGGTGGAAAGACAGGACTACCCTTTATCTTATCTCTTCAACCCCTTCCCCTCACCCTCCCATCTCCGTTCCTGAGCCTTGCTAACCCTAGCGAGCGGCGTAAGGCAGGCGGCGCGAGTGAGTTGCGGGCGGTGCGGGAGGCGCGGGAGATGCGCGGCGCGAGGGAGCTGCGGCCGGTGGCCTGCAGCGGCAAGCGCGGCTGTGTGGCACGCGTGGAGGGGCGCGTGGCCTAGGCGTGGAGGAGCGCGTTAGCGTGTGCAGGAGAGGCGGCGTCGAGGGTGCGCGGAGGAGCGGTGCCCCACCTGCGGCCCGCGCCCCTCCACGCGGCTGTGGCCTGCGGCGGAGGAGCGCGTGGAGGAGCGCGTGCAGGGGTGCGCAGCTTGCGGCAGCTGTGGCCTGCCCGTGGATTCCCTTGCCCCTGGATTACTCACCAGAATCCCTTGTTTGCAGTCCTGATCCTGGATGATATTTGCCACCCTGCCCAGCCACCAGTTGCCACCAACTTGTCCGTAGGGAGGGGCATGGAACGATCTCTGCACCTGGCTGATGTTGCCTTCTTCAATGGGAAGCTGTACGGACTTGCTTTTGGTAACAAGCTTGTTGTCTTTGACATTGATTATGACCTTGGAAGTAAGCTGAAGATCTCAGCCGCTGAATGCATAATCAACTCTGTGGATGATTTATGGGACCGGCCACAAATTCTTTCAATTTCTTGTTCATATTGATATTGAAATGTTAATGCAATATGATGGCAAATAAGGGTATATTTACAAAGTTCTAAAAAAGTAGGGGTATATTTGCAAGGGCAAAATTGTCTTCTTTGACAGTGTTAGGTGATGTTGACGGAGTAGGGGTAAAACAAGGCTTCGTTTCAAAACAGTAGGGGTAAGAATGCAAAGTCAAAAAAAATGGGGGTAAAATCGCAATTGAGTTTCAAAATAAGGGTAGAAACGCAATTGCCCCAAATAATTTCTAGAGCCTGGAACTCTCTTCCTCTGCTTGATTATATATGTCAACCTGCTCAACTGCAGACTCTTCCTTGTTGCACCTTGTATTTGTTGACCACCTTTCTGGAAACTCATGAGCTTTTATCTTGCTACAGGCCGGTGTTTTTACAGACCTGTTGCAGCAGATGCAACTGAAGGGCCTTCAAGTAAGTAATCAACTACTTTCACTTTGAGTCTATCTTCTTGATAAATGTTGATGGTTAGCAAACAGTCACCCAACCTTTTCATAATTATACAGTTGGATTGCTATTCTGGTGTGTATGCACCGTACCAAAATGAGCACCTGTTCATAGAGTGGAATCAGTAGCAATAACTATCCACACTGGCAGCTTTTCAAAAAAAAAAAAAACTATCCACACTGGCACTAACACTGAGGATATCTGACGAAGTTTTGCTTGTTTTATACTTTATTATGACAGACATTGCATGCTACAATTCGTGATGGACACAGATATTTGTATGATAAATAAAACAGCCCTTGCAAGATTTTAGGGTCCCCTAAAACATATAAATGGGCATCACATTAGTTTAACGTACCTCTCTAAGCTACCTGAAGTGAACCATGTAAGCGACCTTTTATAAGCCCACAACGACCTTTATTTGAACTGCATTGCAGTCACCTTAGCATAAACAGATAGTAACAGTGACAACTGTTTCTTCTATCGATCCCTGTGGCCTTTTGTCGTACTTTTTTAGTTTTTTCAAGTTTTTTTTCTTCTCAAACACGCAGGAGAGCTGCGTATCTTGTATTAAGAGAGAATAAGAGTGGTCCAAATACATAGAACACTCCACACCTTGGACCAGAGTGAGGAGCGTGCAGATCTAAAAAAGACTATTACAAAAAACACACAAAGTTGGGACCAGACCACATCCAAACCAGCTAATGGGCATGCCTTTCCCCCAACTCAAGGCTTAGGGCAGCGAGCCTCTTAGCCCCTGAGAATTGCCAAAGGTGTGATTCCTCCTTGAAGGCTTGCACCGCGACCTGTAGGTTTGTAGACGCTCCCTCGAAAACACATGCATTCCTATGCTTCCAAATGGTCCAGGCTCCGAGGATGCACAAAGAATTAAACCCCTTCCTGTGTTGTTTCTGAAGTTTCCTCTCAGCTTTTTTCCACCAATCAGCAAAGCTAACCGTCCTTGTTGGTGTTAAGCGAGCCAGGTTTAATGGCTGCAAAATGGCAAACCAGAATTGCCTAGCAAAAACACAGGAAGTGAGGATGTGCTGAATGTTTTCCTCTTCCTGGTCGCAGAGCGGGCAACGCTCAGGATGAGGGAGGCCTCTTTTCTGTAGACGGTCCGCAGTCCAACAACGGTTCCGAATGGCCAACCACACAAAAGTTTTACATTTCCTGGGTGCCCACGACTTCCATACTTTCTTCCAAGATTGAAAGGTGATGGCTCCGACAAAGAAATTTTTATATGCTGATCTTGTAGAGAATTCCCCTGAAGCTTCAGGTTTCCACCGATGGATGTCATCTGTATTATTTAGGTTAACACCAGTTAACATGTCCCACAGCTCAAGGTATTCTACCAGGCCAAGCCACCCTAGAGCTCCTTTTATATATGCCACCCAGGAATTCCCCAGCAAAGCCTCAGCCACTGTTCTCTTTTTTCTGAATTTTAGAGGTACACAACTAACAACATTTGGGGCCAGATCCTCTAGACAACTGCCATGCAACCAACGGTCAGTCCAAAACAATGTGTTTCTTCCATTACCAACCGTAGTTGTAATTGCACAAGCAAACATAGCTGTTGTATTGGAGTAGACCGGGATTTGTAGGCCAGCCCAAGGCCAATCAGATCTGGTTTTCTCAAGCCAAAGCCATCTCATTTGTAACGCCCAGCCCAAGATCTCGAGGTTGTGAATGCCCAGCCCCCCAAGATCAATAGGTCTCATGACCTTTTCCCAGGCAACTAAGCAATTACCACCATTGGCATTTTTTCTACCTGTCCATAGGAAACCTTTTCTTATTTTATCCACCACGCGTAAGAACCACTTGGGAACTTTGATGGCAACTAGCAAGTGGATGGGAATTGCAGTAAGAACAAATCGTACTAGCACTGTTCGTCCAGCCAAGGTTAGCAGCGAAGCTTTCCACCCTGGCAGTTTGTTAGCTATTTTCTCAATCCAGGCTAATAAATCCCCTCTTCTCAGTTTCTTGTCAGATATAGGCAGACCCAAATAGGTAATCCAGGCTAATAAATCCCCTCTTCTCAAGTTTTTAACCTTTGCTAAATATTAAATACTAAACCTACATATATTGTGCAGCAATATAGAGCATAAATTTAATGTTTTGGGAAACAAGAGTGAGGTTCTGCCTTTTCTTCTTTCTTTTTTGTGAAACTTTTTATTTGTTTTACATTCAGAAAAGCCAGCAGAGCATGATATGCTATGTTTTTTTTCCCCTTATCAGGTTGATGAACTCTACTCACTTGACCTGGATGCGCTCGGTGATCTTCAGTATGTTATCCTACATCTAGCATTACCGCGAATATTTGCTTCTTCTTTTCCTTCTAAATTCACCTAATTTCTGTCGGCATTTGCTAGGCCAATATATGGGCTCATAGTACTGTACAAATGGCGACCTCCAGAAAAGGATGAGCGTCCTGTCATCAAGGATGCAATCCCAAACCTTTTCTTTGCCAACCAGGTCAGAAGCATTGAGTTGCCAAGCTACTTCTGCCACCTTTATTCATCTGCATCTTTTAAAATCAAGCATGTTCTTCACTTGCAGATAATTAATAACGCGTGGGCAACTCAAGCTATCCTTTCTGTTCTCTTGAACTCACCTGGCATCACCCTTAGTGACGAGCTTAAAAGGCTAAAGGAGTTTGCAAAGGACTTGCCACCCGAGCTCAAGGGATTGGCCATAGTCAATTGCGCAAGCATCCGTATGTTAAACAACTCATTTGCAAGGTCAGAGGTCCCGGAAGAGCAGAAACTATCTAGCAAGGATGATGATGTTTACCACTTCATAAACTATGTTCCAGTGGATGGTGTCCTGTATGAGCTTGATGGACTAAAGGAAGGGCCGATAAGCCTGGAGAAATTCCCAGGTGGTGTTGATGAGGCGGGGTGGCTTAGGGTGGCGCAGCCTGTGATTCAAGAGCACATTGACCGGTTCTCTCAGAATGAGATAAGATTCAGTGTGATGGCAATCTTAAAGAACCGGAAGGAGATGTACACAGCAGAGCTCAAAGACCTCCAGAGGAAGAGGGAGAGCCTGTTGCAGCAGATGAGTGATCCTTCTGCCAGCAGGCATGTGCCATCTGTCGAGCAGTCTCTAGCAGAGGTAGCTGCTCAGATCGAGGCTGTGACAGAGAAGATCATAATGGAGGAAGAGAAGTGGAAGTCGGAGAACATGAGGAGGAAGCACAACTACGTGCCATTCTTGTTCAATTTCCTCAAGATTCTCGAGGAGAAGAAGCGATTGAAGCCCCTGATAGACAAGGCATCCTGTGTTTGTTTTAGTTGAGGTTTCTTGTAGAGACTGACTGTGTGGCCCGTGTTTTGTTGGCCAGTGTTCACTCCTATTTTTAGCTAGTGCACAAATGTCTGCTCAAATATATCCAGGCGAATGAATCTTGAAGAGGCGAGTGTGCCGTGGAGTTTATCCAGTCATACTGTATGAGAACTATACATGGTTTCCCCTTTTTTTTCTGGCAGACTAATTGTTTTATTAGCTGACATCTGTTGAACCTCGTTTCCGTGTCATGGTTCTCAGGGTTCCTGAAACTTGTCTCTTTTATTTTCACTGTTACAGGGAGGTCAATCGCCGGTGACCAAGAGTCTCAGCCAACTCTTAAAGCCCACTCGAGCCAACGCGCCGTGGCAAACAAGGTACAGTTTCCACTCCTGCAATTGATTATTGTCTCTGGAATTTCTGGTTTTGCTGGCAGAATACTACGAGTCCTGCTCATTAATCATTATGCAGCGTCTCGTACCACTCAGGAGCCTGCCGGTCATCCTCAGCACACTACTAGGGTACAAGAGAACAATGAGCTGTCAGAGGGAACCAGCACTACAGCTATGAGAGACGGCTCAACCAGCAGCCAGGAGGCGCCGAACGGACTCAGATTCTATAACATTGCTATGGCATGTCACAGTGTAACATTGGGACGATCTGCAGCCTTCAAAACGAATCCAACGATCCGCGGCACCTCCGTTTTCATCTCCATACTCTGTTTTCATCCCGTTTACAACCCTACGAGCGAGCGGCCGTGCGCCATCGCTACGCGCTCGTCGACGCGCACGACGAGCTGGCGGACTCGCTCGCCTCCGCCGGCGCCGCGCCGCGCTCCACCTCCTCCTCGCGGCCTGTCCGCCGACGCAGCAGCCTGCCGCCTCGCCGCCACACTCCTCGTCGCACATCAACTTCGCGCCGTCCTCCGACTCCGAGCTCGGTTCCGCGCCCTCCTCGCCGCCCCACCGCCGCCAAGACCACCACCCGCACCCGCACCCGCACGCGCTCCCGTACCAGCATTCCAGGGACGCCGCCGGCTACGGCTACGCGCCCAGCCCGGCGCCCGCCGCTGCCTCTCTGCTCGCGGCGGCCCGGCGGGAGGGGGGGGGGGGGGGGGGGGGGGGGGGGCGAGCCTGCCTCCACGCGTGCGGCGGCGGCCCGCTTCGGCCTCCCCACTCACGACGACGAGCCCGCCTCCCAGCTCCGGCGGAGCGCCCTCGCCTCTACTGCGCGGGATTCGGCGAGCGCGGCGGCGGCGACGCCCAGACGCGCAGGAGACCTCTGCGTGCGGGCCGATGGAGCAGGTCTGCAGCGTGAGCGGGGAGATGCTGCGCACCTTGCCGAGGCGGACCTCTCGTTGGAGGTACTCGCCGAGCGCGGCGCAGGCCGGAGGCGCGCCTCGACTAAGGAGAGGGCCCGGAGCAGCGCGACCCACGAGAGCGCGGCGGCGACGGAGACCACGGTGGCGAAGACGGAGCAGCACACGAGGAAGAGTCCCTCCCGCCATACGGGCGCG
Source organism: Panicum virgatum (assembly GCF_016808335.1). Lineage (NCBI taxonomy): Eukaryota > Viridiplantae > Streptophyta > Magnoliopsida > Poales > Poaceae > Panicum > Panicum virgatum. Next base: position 48,111,074 of record NC_053141.1, on the reverse strand, counting down.
AGCGAGCCGATCCGGCCCCGCGGCCCCGGGAGCAGCGGCGGCGCATGGCCGTAGCTGGCGTTGGCGCGAGCGGCGGCGGCCGGGCCGCGAGGAGGAGGTGGAGCGCGGCAGCGGCGAGCGAGTCCGCCAGCGCGCTGTGCGCATCGGCGAGCACTTAGCGGTGGCGTACGGCCGCTCGGGCGGTTGTAAACGGGAGAGTACAATTCGCGGGCAGTACATGAAGAGTGTCATGTCGGTCCCCAAACTTTGAAAATACATATCTAATTCCTAAAGTTGCTAATCGGTTCACGTGAGGTCCAAATCTTCATAATCCATCTTAAACTGCACCCGTGGCACGCTAACTGACGAGGAGATGGACCTGCTATATGGGCACCACATATTAGGTCAACCTCTCTTCTTCCTTCCTCTTTCTTTTTCTCTCCCCGTCGCCTTGATCTCTTGCCGGTGGGCGCACGTGGGCGCGAGTGGCAGCGGGGGGCGGCGGAGTGCGGAGGCCACAGCGGTGCAAGGGGCAGCGAGAGCGGCGTGCAGACCCTCAAGTAGCAGGCCGCAGGGGCAGCGCAGGGAGCTGCAAGACCAGAGCGGAGAGCTAGTGCACGATGCCAAGCGGGGGCAGCGCTCGCCCATGGCCGCCGTCCGCGCGCTTGCCCATGGCTCGCGGAGATGGAGGGAGCAGAGGAACGAGGTTGGGGAAGCGCAACGCTGACACCGAATCCCGTCTCTGAATCGCGGCTGACCGCGCCTGATCCGCCGCCATCCAGGGTGGATCTCGCCGTCCGTATGGAGCCTACCGCGACGCCGTGTTGCTCCGCCGCCGGCCACGGGCCCCCTGCTCCGCCGCGACGCCGCGCTGCTCCGCCCCGTGCACGCCCCTGCTCCTCCCCGCGCACGCCACGCGCCCACGGACACGCCGCCGCGCCCGTGCCATGGCCGCCGTGAAGGCCACTGGCCGAGGGAGCAGGGGAGGGCTGCGCCGCCCATGGCCACGGGGACTCGGCGCCGCGCACGCCCACCGCACCGAGGGAGCAGGGGAGGGCCGCGCCGCCCATGGCTGTGTTGCTCCGCCGCGAGGCCCGCGCATTCCTGGATCCGGCGTGGGTGGCCGCCGTGCCCGTGCTCTGCTTCGCCCTCTGCTGCTCGCCGCGTGGGTCGTTGCCCCTGCCTTGGCGTGCCGGCGTGCGCCCCGCACTGGCCTCCGGCAGAGGGAGCAGGTGTCACAGAACAGTCCAAATAATACCAATCAAGTGCAATAATTAACACTTAAACTCAAACCAGAATTATTGCACTCAACCAGTACACTCAGACCGCCTGCTGTAACCAGGATCGATTACACAGGAACTCTCGCCAAAAGACGAGCACAGATGATTACCGGCGATAAAAGCGTTCAAAGCCATTTACAACCCGAATTTAACAGAAGTACCAACTTAATCTACAGTAAGTGTTTACAAGCCAGTTTTACAATTCAAACCTCAGAGTTCAAACGCAGAGGAAAGTAATTTAGAGTTTAAAACAAGCTTCAAAATACAATACGATAGATAACGTCGACGACAGAAGACGAGCTTCACATCTTACCCACTGATGTGAGGCTCAACCGCCCGAACTTCACGGAGAAGACGGGACCCACTCGACCGACCAACCCGGAGGAAGTGGTTGACCGATCCACGAGGCGCAGATCTCCTCGAGGTCCTCCGGAACGCATCCTACTAAAATATATTACAACAACAAGCCTGAGTATTCTAATACTCAGCGAGGCTTACCCGACTATTGGTATATACTTAGCCGACTCCTAATCATGCAAGCTTTTTGGCTCTGGAGTTGTTTTGCTGAAAAGCTACTATTAGTGAATCCTTACTTTCAGTATTTTAGCTCAGGTTTATTATACCAGTACCAACTAGATTTGCCTGAACATCTAGAGCACGCATGGTTGCTCACATTATCTTTTCAGAGTACCACAACCAAACATTCTCAGTTCAATCTCATTCCACTTCTTTACTACGATGTGACGAAGTGACCAAGGTTCTCTTAACCGAGAGAGACGGCGAATCGATCCGATTTAACCTTGCAAGGTGGACCTAACACACACGTCACATATAGGCCCCGTCGGACCATACGTGGCAACCCTTCACATATGCACACCGAATAGCCGAACTACCCTGCGACCCGGGACTGCTAGCCCCACCGATACCAATGAAGGGTCAGCCATGAGTTTGTATACTAGCTCCACTGGTGAAGATAGTATCAAGTCCGCCTACCAGTGCACATATGGTACTGAGCTTACCGGTTTCGACTACCTCCTACTCCCGGCATGCGGTTAGTACTGTTCAAACTCGGTCAGCTGACAGCCGGGCTCCACATGTCAGTGGGTGCCGGCCCGGCTCCCAGTTCCCCCTCCCCAGCTCTGCCCGCGCCGTGGCCACGGGCAAGCACGGCGGCGGCTGCGGCGCTCCCGCCGGCGGAGCTCGGCCGGCGGCGCGGTGCAGCAATGTCGCGGCCAAGGCGGGTTAGCGGTGCAGGGCGCGCGCACGGGGCAGCGCAGGGGCGCGTGCAGGGCAGCCTGCGGCGGCGCCGTGGCAGAGGCGACGGCGGCGTGTGATGTCCTCGCCGGCGCGGCGAAGGACGGCGGGGAGGCGGGGCGGGCTCGTGCCCAGGGAGCCCAAGCGGCCTTGGGGCGCGCGGTGGGGCGTGCGGGCACGCGCAGGAGGGGCCCCGCGGCGTTCCGACACCGGCGGCCGCGGATTTGAGGGAAAAAAGGGCCAGAGAGGAGGAGGAGGTCGCGAGGAATCTCACCGTGCAGTCGAATCGAGCTGAGGAGGGCCGGGAGAGGAAGCTCGATGGGAGGGGGCGGAGCTCCGGCGGCCGGCCGGTGCAGGGCCGATTCGGCCGGAGAGCGGCTCAATCGAGCTCGAGAAGGTGTGGTGGAGCTTCGAGGCGAGGCTAGGGAGGTCGGGGCGCGAAGGATTGAATCGGAGCGGCGAGGGGGTGGTCCGAGCGGCGAACGGCGACGAGCTCCGCTCGTGCTCGGGCTCGGCTTGACGAGGACGCGAGGAAGGAGAAGGGGAGGGGATAAATGGATGAGCCTTGCGAGCGGATAAGGCGCGCAGCGCGGAGGGCGAGGATCGCCGGCGTGCGCGACGCGTGGAGGAGCTCACCGACGGTCGGTCGTGGCATGGGCTCGGTACGGGCACAGGGGAAAACAGGAAGAAACAGTGGTCGTTTTGACTAATTTTGACCGGACTTTGACCAATTGAAACTCAAAATTCCATACAGGAACTTGAAATTTGAGCAAAATAAAAGTTGTAGAGGAAGAAAAGATCTAAAACTTTGCTTTTGGGCGAAAGTTGATTCGAAGCTCGGATTAGGGAGAAAAACGAGAGTGAACGTAGCTAAGTCGATGCTTACTATGCGAACTCGATTAGCACTAATGATGGTGATTAACCCTGATTAGCGACTAAACACATGATTAGCACCAAAAATTAACACCGGGTGTTACAGCCTTCCCCCCTTAAAGGAATCTTGTCTTGAGATTCAGGCATAACGGAAAATATAAGACAAGAAGGTTCAAGTGTGAAGTACCTTGATGCATGCTTAGGAAATTAGGGTATTTGGCCTTAAGAAATTCCTCTTGCTCCCAAGTGGCCTCATCTTCCAAGTGGTTGCTCCATTGAACCTTATAGAATCTGATAGTAGTGCGACGAGTAATACGGTCCTTACGATTAAGTATCTTGATTGGATGCTCAGGATAAGTGAGATCAGATTCTAACTGAATGGTGCCACTGTCAATAACTTCAGTTGGAACTCTCAGACATTTCTTTAATTGGGACACATGGAAGATGTTATGAATTGCCGAAAATTTTGCAGGAAGGTTCAACCGGTAAGCTACTGGACCACATCTTTCTACAATTGGGTATGGACCAATGTAGCGGGGAGCTGGCTTTCCTTTTATCCCAAATCTTTGCACGCCTTTCCAAGGTGATACTTTTAAATAGACGTGGTCACCAACTTCAAAAACAAGTGGATCACGCCGTTTATCCGCATAACTCTTGTAACGGGACTGTGCAATCTTCAAGTTCTCTTGAATAAGATAAACTTGTTCTTCGGCTTCTTTAACTATGTCAGGTCCAAAAATAGTCCTATCTCCAACTTCGGACCAATTCAGAGGAGTACGACATCGACGACCGTATAAAGCTTCGAATGGTGCCATTTTTATGCTTTCTTGATAGCTATTGTTATAAGAAAATTCCGCTAATGGCAAACATTGATCCTATTTCTGTGGGTAGGCTAGGACACATGCACGAAGCATATCTTCTAAAATCTGATTGATTCTCTCCGTTTGGCCATCTGTTTGAGAGTGATAGGCTGAGCTGCGGATCAATCGAGTTCCTAAACAAGTATGCAATTGTTCCCAAAAGCGAGCAACAAACTGGGTCCCTCGATCTGATATGATAGTCTTTGGCACACCATGTAAACATAGGATGCGATCCATATACAACTCGGCATATTGTTTGGCCAAGTATTTTGTCTTAACTGGGAGAAAATGTGCTGATTTGGTAAGGCGGTCCACAATGACCCAGATCGAATCATAACCCTTTTGAGTTCGGGGTAAACCAACAATAAAATCCATGCTGATATCTTCCCATTTCCATTCAGGAATACTCAAGGGTTGCAACGTTCCAGCTGGCCTGAGATGACTAGCTTTGACCCTACGACAGATGTCACATTCCGACACATACTTGGCAATCTCTCTTTTCATCCTAGTCCACCAAAACTGTTGTTTCAGGTCTTGATACATCTTGTTGCTACCAGGATGAATTGATAGTCGAGAGGTATGAGCTTCATCAAGAATTTGCTTTCTGAGCTCAAAATCTTTAGGCACCACTAATCGGTTCTTAAACCATAACACATTCTCACTATCTTGGTGGAAACAACTTACTTTCGAATCTCCTTCTAATAATCTCCTCTGAATTTCCTTTATTCCTTTATCTTTCTTTTGTGCTGTGATGATTAGATCACGAAGAGTAGGAGCGAGTTCTAGATGGGCCAGTGTGCCATGTGGTACAATGCTCAAGTTCAGCTTTTCCATTTCAAAGCAAAGAGACTCGCTTAATGGTATAGCTGAGATGCAATGACAGCGAGCTTTGCGACTTAGCGCATCTGCAACTACATTCGCTTTACTAGGATGATAATGCACTTCAAGTTCATAATCCTTGATCAGTTCCAGCCATCGCCTTTGGCGCATGTTCAAATCAGCTTGAGTAAAAAGATACTTGAGACTCTTGTGGTCAGTGTAGATGCGACAAGGACTACCCAAGAGATAATGCCGCCATATCTTCAGAGCATGAACTACAGCAGCTAATTCCAAATCATGAGTTGGGTAGTTTTCCTCGTGGCGTTTGAGTGACCTAGACGCATATGCAATCACTCGGTTCTCCTGCATCAAGACACAACCAATACCTGTACCAGATGCATCACAATATATGTCAAATGGTTTTGATGTATCGGGTTGAGCCAGGATAGGTGCAGAAGTTAAAAACTTTTTCAGAGTATGGAAAGCCTCTTCACATTTGTCATTCCAATGAAATTTGACACCTTTCTTGAGTAGCTCGGTCATAGGCTTAGCAATTTTCAAAAACTCTGGGATGAATCGACGATAATACCCAGCTAATCCTAGAAAACTGCGAATTTCCTTAACTGATATTGGAGCCTCCCAATCCAACACGTCTTGAACTTTTCCTGGATCAACTGAAATACCCTCTGCAGATATGACATGGCCTAAGAAAGGAACTTCTTTAAGCCAAAACTCACATTTGCTGAATTTTGCATACAGCTTGTGCTCTCATAGACGTTGAAGAACAATATGAAGGTGCTTGGCGTGCTCTTCTTCATTCTTGGAGTATATCAGGATGTCATCAATGAATACCACAATAAACTTGTCCAACTTAGGCATGAAGACCGAATTCATAAGATACATAAAGTAAGCTGTAGCATTAGTCAATCCAAAAGACATGACTAGGTACTCAAATAAACCATAGAGAGTGGAGAAAGCAGTCTTTGGAATGTCCTGAGGTCTGATCTTTATTTGATGATAACCAGATCGAAGACCTATCTTAGAAAATACTTTAGCTCCGGCTAACTGATCAAAGAGAATGTCAATGTGAGGCAATGGGTATTTATTCTTGATGGTAACCGCATTTAGAGGCCGGTAATCAACACATAATCTCAAACTTTGGTCTTTCTTTTTCACAAATATAGCTGGACATCCCCACGGTGATGAGCTTGGACGAATGAAACCCTTATTCAGTAGGTCCTGCAATTGTACCTTCAGTTCTGCCAATTCATTTGGTGGCATCCGATATGGCCTTCTAGAGATAGGTGTTGTACCCGGTTGGAGTTCAATAACAAACTCAATGTCCCGATCAGGTGGCAGTCTAGGTAAATCCTCTGGAAAGACATCTAAATAATCACACACTACAGGTATCTTCTCTAAGCTTTTACCCTCCAATTTATTTATGGTTGTATTGCGTGCCTTGTACTTGGTCATAGGTAACACCGTAGAACCATGTGCACGTGAATTGATATGAACAGCATGCGCCTGAGTATCCAACACAACTCCATGTGCCTTCATCCAATTCATACCCAATATGGTATCAATCCCTTGATGTGGGAGAATGATAAAATTGGTCGGAAAGATTCTCCCAGCCAAGTTGATTGGTACCTTTCTTGCCATTTGGTTTGTGATTATTTGACCACTTGGGGATTGAATTTATATGAAGTATTCATGCAATCAATTTTCAATCTGTGCCTATCTGCACAAGCTTTACTAAGAAATGTATGCGAAGCACCAGAGTCGAATAGAACCCTAATTGGACAATCATTGAGGGAAAATATATCTGCCATCACGTGTTCCCCTTCTGGCACGTCCTCACAAGTGGTGTAACTCACACAACCATCCTTAATATAAGGCACCTTCTTTTTCTTATTTGTATTGCTAGAGCCTTTTCTTGGCTTGGGTGGAGTGTAACAGATATTCTCCGAGTGATGGCAACCCTCGGCTAGGTGATGCTTGCACGGATCAGGGTGGGAGCGAAAAACATGCTGCAATACGGGTTTCTTTTGCTCCCACTGTGGAGGAGCCACAAGTTCAGGCATCCCCTGTTGTAGTTGATATTGAATTTGGGAAAAGTTGTGGACACCAGGCGTAGGTGTTGCACAACAATCCCAGAGGACCCAATAGGTGATTTCTTCCTCTTTTTCGCCTTTTCATGCTTCATCATCGCATCTTCTTGCAGGATAGCTTTACTGACCAGGTCACTGTAACTGGTAAATGTTTTCACTGCTAACGCATGAGTAACTCAGTATTTAACCCTTTCTGGAAACAATCTTGCTTCTTTTCATCGGTATCTACGTGATGTGCATCATATTGTGCAAGATGATTGAAAATGTTGGCATACTCCATCACCGATTTGTTCTCTTGCTTCAAATTTAGAAACTCCTCCACTTTCACTTTTATGAAACCTTCTGGAATATAATGTGCCCTAAAAATCTCTCTAAATTCTGACCAGGGAATCTGTCTCTCTGTTGGTTGCATAGCTAAATGATTGGCCCACCATATCTTTGCCGGGCCTCTCAGCTGTTGCGCTGCAAAGGCAGCCTTGTCCACTTCTGTGCAATTAAGAATGCTAAACTTGTCCTCCATGGTGCGAATCCAAGCATCTGCCTCAAGGGGATCGTCGGCCTTGTGGAACAGAGGTGGTTGGGTGGCAAGAAAACCGACATAGTCAGTTTCTGCTGGTGGTGCTTGTCGACCTCTGCCAGCATTGCTTTGCACCAGTTGCCTCAACAATTCGGTCTGCTCATTGCGGTCGGCGATAAGAGCCGCAAAAGCCCGAGTCAAGGAGGGAGACGGTGGTGGCTGTGCTCCTTGACCCCTATTTCCACGGTTAGCAGCGTTGTTATTGCCCATCTGCAAAAGCACCATCCCTTGGTTAGCCATTCCGCTATCGGGACTAATCCATGCAAGTAAAGAATGTGCATAATTAATACGAACACACATCATGAATCGTTCCTTTCGCGATATGGTTCACCAAGAGAACAAAATGGTTTGCCTCAGTTGAAACCACATCTAATCGGGTTGAACAGCAGGTTGGTAACTCGGCTAGCTATAACGTTGCAGTCTTAAGGTTGCACAACTATTAACTACGAAGCGACCAACCAACTCGAACATGTAAGATGCATGCACGTTCTATCGTTCTCACCCAAACAATTACCAATTATGGTATACGAAGACGACTAGTGGCACAATTACGCACTCTCCCTATATATACTAGTCGTTCCAACGATCAAGGATTCATAACGTGCTTATGTAGTTAGTGTTCCTGCAGACAAACCAAGACAACAAGAGAGAGATATAAATATCCATTTATGGACCCTTCGTGCCAGCACACACGAACGGCCCCCATGTGTCCTACGCCACACGGGTAACGCATATGCAGTTTCCCACATATTCACACATACATTACCATCCACTATAGAGATGGCACCCAAACGTTCGACGCTGAATGGGCAGCGCTGCATACATTACCGAAGCAACATATTCACTTCCCGTACAAATCACCTTACGGGACACCCAAGGGTACACGTGTCCCAAGGTACACGGTTATGACCAACTGCACAACGAGTCTTCACCTCGTAACATTGCCTTACGAGAAGAAATCCGCACTCCATATCAGGCGGCAGATAGCGACAGGCTCGTTTGAATTGAGCCTTATCACCTCCTCGTATGCTCAACATACGGGACTCGCGCACGTATGAAACACGTGGGCTATTCTAAGGACTATCAGAATACTCACCTTGCTTACCTCAGTGTAGGTGCGTCGTTACAGAATAGTAGTTGTGCATAAAAGTAAGGTTTAACAAAAAATAAATGCTGGAAGTGCTGGAATAAAATAGATACTTAGATGCCACCTAACTTATAGAACATAATTAGGGCATACAAACTATCTACTCTATTCCTTAGCGCCTATAGCGTCAACTTTTCGAAAACCCGAAATTTTGCAAAACAAAGTTTACTTAACACAGTTAAGTACGCCAGTAATCACCACCCCAGTGCAATTAGCTCTGATACCAGCTGTCACAGAACAGTCCAAATAATACCAATCAAGTGCAATAATTAACACTTAAACTCAAACTAGAATTTTTGCACTCAACCAGTACACTCAGACCGCCTGCTGTAACCAGGATCGATTACACATGAACTCTCACCAAAAGACGAGCACAGATGATTACCGGCGATAAAAGCATTCAAAGCCATTTACAACCCGAGTTTAACAGAAGTACCAACTTAATCTACAGTAAGTGTTTACAAGCCAGTTTTACAATTCAAACCTCAGAGTTCAAACCCAGAGGAAAGTAATTTAGAGTTTAAAACAAGCTTCAAAATACAATACGATAGATAACGTCGACGACAGAAGACGAGTTTCACATCTTGCCCACTGATGTGAGGCTCAACCGACCGAACTTCACGGAGAAGACGGGACCCACTCGACCGACCAACCCGGAGGAAGTGGTTGACCGATCCACGAGGCGCAGATCTCCTCGAGGTCCTTCGGAACGCATCCTCCTAAAATATATTGCAACAACAAGCCTGAGTATTCTAATACTCAGCAAGGCTTACCCGACTATTGGTATATACTTAGCCGACTCCTAATCATGCAAGCTTTTTGGCTCTGGAGTTGTTTTGCTAAAAAGCTACTATTAGTGAATCCTTACTTTCAGTATTTTAGCTCAGGTTTATTATACCAATACCAACTAGATTTGCCTGAACATCTAGAGCACGCATGGTTGCTCACATTATCTTTTCAGAGTACCACAACCAAACATTCTCAGTTCAATCTCATTCCACTTCTTTACTACGATGTGACGAAGTGACCAAGGTTCTCTTAACCGAGAGAGATGGCGAATCGATCCGATTTAACCTTGCAAGGTGGACCTAACACACACGTCACATATAGGCCCCGTCGGACCATACGTGGCAACCCTTCACATATGCACACCGAATAGCCGAACTGCCCTGCGACCCGGGACTGCTAGCCCCACCGATACCAATGAAGGGTCAGCCATGAGTTTGTATACTAGCTCCACTGGTGAAGACAGTATCAAGTCCGCCTACCAGTGCACATATGGTACTGAGCTTACCGGTTTCGACTACTTCCTACTCCCGGCATGCGGTTAGTACTGTTCAAACTCGGTCAGCACGGCCAACAACGGTACGGTCCTCAATTGACACAGGCGGAGGCTTACTTTCCATCCATTCCATATCCATAACCAAATCCATCTCCGCCCGGTCTCCATTTTTCCTTTCTTTTTCTCAAAGATTCCTTCTCCAGTAACTTTTTCATAAGTAACAAGACCTACCTCTCGCGAGTGACAGGAATCACTCGGCTTCTATCGGGTTCCTAATTAGCAAAGCAGTTCTAACGTTGCCTGCATACTAGTAGAGACCCATAGGTACCTAGGGAGAAACATGCATACTAGGGTTTCATTCAACTCCTAGAAAACTTAATGCGCAATATTTAGATAATAACATTGAATACTGAAAATAGAGGTTATGCTCCGGGGCTTGCCTTGCCAGTCAGCGGGGTTAGCGACTTTTGGATTTGGCTCGATGGCTGCTTCGGCTTGCGGCTCCCCTGCTTGCGGCTCCTGGATCGGCTCAGCGACCAACTCGTAGACAGCTTCGCTCGCGGTGTCTACACGTATGAAAGGATGCCATGCCAGAGTCAGAACCACAGTAGTGCATGGATGCTCATGGTGCGACGCATTTCGATACAAAGCAATTGAAAGAACCGACAGAGCTGACATGCATCGACTGAGTAGCCACCACAAAGAAAGTAACAACTGAACGATTTGAGTGCTTAGGTGCGGTTCCGAAGTTCAACTCGTTTTAGCCTGAAGTGTTTCCTTCAAAACAACAGCTACTAAACTACTTAGGACGACTAATCGCACATCTAGAGCACAAGGAAAACATAAAACTACGGACTTAGAACTAACTAACCACCATCAGGGATAAAAACCAAAGCTAGGAACTAATTAAAGATCTAAACTTAACACACCATAAGGATCTAGTAGCACAACTTTTCTATCATGAAAAACTACTGATAAGGAATGCATAAATAAATTACCAACATTTATCGATATAGAAAAGTATTTCTTTTAGCCCTAGAAAGGAAATCAAGCAATATTAGATCCACAAACATGCACATAGGCTATGCACCTGAAAATTTTTCAGTGGACTACACATACAAAGAGTAATCTACTGAATAAATTTCATAATTTTTAGAGCAACTGAACAATCGGTATTAATTAAACTAGCTTAAACACAACCCAAATTTTTAGCAGGGGCAAAAGTGACATTTCCGAGGCACAAGTATTTTTCTTCTGAAGATCTCGATTTTAGAAACCTAACAAAATTTATTTTGTATTTTTCTCATTTTCTGATATTTTTCTACAAATTCTTAAAGTTTTCAGCCAAAAAGATAATAAATAAAACAATAAAAGGGGGGGAAGCTGACAGCCGGGCCCCACATGTCAGTGGGCGCCGGCCCGGCTCCCAGTTCCCCCTCCCCTGCTCTGTCCGTGCCATGGCCATGGCCGTGGCCACGGGCAAGCACGGCGGCGGCGGCGGCGCTCCCGCCGGCGGCGCGGTGCGGCAAGGCCGCGGCCAAGGCGGGCTAGCGGTGCAGGGCGCGCGCACGGGGCAGCGCAGGGGTGCGTGCAGGGTGGCCCGCGGCGGCGCCGTGGCAGAGGCGACGGCGGCGCGCAATGTCCTCGCCGGCGCGGTGAAGGACGGCGGGGAGGCGGGGCGGGCTCGCGCCTAGGGAGCCCAAGCGGCCCTGGGGCGTGCGGGCACGCGCAGGAGGGGCCCCGCGGCGTGCGCCGGTGGTGGCGCGCGGCGGCCACGGTGGCACAGCGGCGTTCCGACACCGGCGGCCGCAGATTCGAGGGGAAAAAGGGCCAGAGAGGAGGAGGAGGTCGCGAGGAATCTCACCGTGCACTCGAATCGAGCTGAGGAGGGCCGGGAGAGGAAGCTCGACGGGAGTGGGCGGAGCTCCGGCGACTGGCCGGTGCAGGGCTGATTCGGCCGGAGAGCGGCTCAATCGAGCTCGAGAAGGTGTGGTGGAGCTTCGGGGCAAGGCTAGGGAGGTCGGGGCGCGAAGGATTGAAGCGGAGCGGCGAGGGGGTGGTCGGAGCGGCGAACGGCGACGAGCTCCGCTCGTGCTCGGGCTCGGCTTGATGAGGACGCGAGGAAGGAGAAGGGGAGGGGAGAAATGGATGAGCTTTGCGAGCGGATAAGGCGCGGAGGGCGAGGATCGCCCGCGTGCGCGACGAGTGGAGGAGGTCACCGACGGTCGGTCGCGGCTTGGGCTCGGTACGGGCACAAGGGAAAACAGGAAGAAACAGTTGTCGTTTTGACTAATTTTGACCGGACTTTGACCAATTGAAACTCAAAATTCCATACAGGAACTTGAAATTTGAGCAAAATAAAAGTTGTAGAGGAAGAAAAGATCTACAACTTTCGGCCTGTTCGGATGGCCTAAAAGCCGTGGCTGGGCTGATTCTGGCTAGGCTGATAAGCCCACCCGTTCGGCTGGGACGGAGCAGCCGAACGGCTTATTCCCACGCCCGCTCGACTCAGAACCGCACGGCCTCCGCCCTCCCATCCACACGGACGCCGCTAGGGTTGGGGGCAGCTGCGTCGCCGCCGTCGGGGCTGCCCCGATCTGGCGCCGCTCGCCTCGCCGGCCCCCGGCCCCCACCGCATCCGCGTCCGGCCCGCCGCCCACTCGCGCTCGCCCCCACCCTCGCCTCCGCGCCGCGTCCACCAAGCCGCATCCCGTACCACCGCCGCGCCGCCTTCAGCTTGCCTCCGCCGAGCCGGCCGCTCGCCACCGCCGCTCTCCATGGCCGCTGGGTGAGTTCGCCTCGACGCGCCGCTCCGCTCGGCTACGGCTCCGAGCTGCTGGCCCCTCGGATGCGCTGTCCCATTCCGGTCCGGATCGCACTGACCTGAACCTGACCGGCGCCCGGCGCTCGTCCCGCCTTCTCATTCCAAGTTCTGCTTCAGGTCCTGCGCTCCGCCGGTGCCGGAAGCGCGCATCCACCCGGATTCGCACTGGTTCCTCCGTTGCTGTGGTAAGGAAGCCCTAGCTTGCATTGATGGGTTCCCATTTCCGCCCGTTCTGACAGCTCCTCGTTCTGCTCTGTTCTTCGGTCTTCCATTTCGTTGATGGGAGCAGTCAAATCCGGATAGTTTTTTTTTGCCCAATCCGTTCATTTTCTGTGATTTGCTTGCCACCCATTGCGCTGCGCCCTTCTAGCAACCGCTACGGAGTTCCATTGCGCTCGCATTTCCATGGACTCGTCGACTGGTTCGGCATAGAGAGAATAGAGGTGGTCTGGAGGAGGAAATAGTTTCGAACGGTCTTGTATCAGTCTTCTAGTAGTGGTTAATAATTTTCGTCCTCATTTATGATCAGGTCTGTTGATTGTTGAAGGTGATATTAAACTGAACTCTGATCTCTCCACTGTGATAGCTTCCTAGCTCTGTTCATGGAACCTGATCCCAGATTTAGTTGTTGATTGTTAATAATTTGCTGTGATAGCTTGCTAGCTCTGTTGATTGTTAATAATTTGCTGGATTTGCGTTTGCTGGATTTCTAGAAAGTGAAACAGCAGGTTAGCAATGTCGTTTATCCTATCAAGATTTAGTTGCTGTTGCAAGCAAGAAAGCAATAGTTTCATGAATTAGATGCATGAACACCATGGAATGCAATAGTCTGTATACCTGTTCTTTCTGTTTCTTAATTTCCCTGGGAGATATTGTTCTGTTTAAAAAAATATCACACAATACTATGAATACGACATGTTCATATGCTTAAAAAAGTTTAGCGGTTCTTTCTGTCTCAGGCTGGTTTGTATTTTGTAGCTACTGAAACTGAAAGTATTTTGAAGTTATGCTACCCTTTTTTTTGCTGACTGTTCATCACAGATGCCCTTTGTTCCTTTCAGATTTGATCTACTTCGAGTTTAGGCAGCCCCTGGCCAACGTTGACCATACTGGCAGCCTCATCTACTTCCTCGTGCTCCCCCACTCCAGCCAGGCAATACAACCTCCATTCAAGACGCGCGAAGCCAACTGAGCAGGCAAGTGTCACGTCCATTCCGTACTTATGCCGTCTGCTTACATTCATTTGCATAAGATCCATGTAGATAATACAAACAAATGGCAAACCTTGGTACAGATGTCTCGTGATCGTGCTAACTGGGATGACCGTAAGTTGTCCCTGATGCTTGACCTAGTGGCTAAGCAGAAACAACTATGCCATTGGGGAGAGAAAGGCCCTACCTCCATCGGCTGGACTAATATTTATCGTTCCTTCAACGATTCCACTAAATTGGGATACAGCAAGAAACAGATCCAAAACAAGTTCAACGAACTCAAAAGATTGTACTTCAACTGGCGTGACGGGTGCAAACACACTGGGCTAGGCCGTGACCCGGAGACCGGTGAGGTGGCAGTTGACCCCGTTTGGTATGCGGCTGTCCATGGGGTACTAGCTTGGACCTTATCCTTCAATCCACGATAATATGAGCCTGTTTCCATTAACTGCTTACTAACATGTCGAACCATGCCGCACGTGCAGGAAAGTTATGAACCAGCTGGTGATAAGTACAAACGTCCGCCTTTCTGTGAACAATTGTTCTCGCTTTTCGGACACACCCCCCGTGATAGGGGCGAGTTGTATTCAGCTGGTGGACATGGTACGGACCAAACCAAGTCCTGAGTCTTTGAAAGAGGATGGGTACAACGAGAGCGATATATTTTTTGCCCAAGTCAATCAGATTTTGAAAGAGGATGGGTACAACGAGAGCGATATATTTTTTGCCCAGGCCTTGAGTCTTTGCACCCACAGGCTGCATCGTAGGGCTTTCCTGGGTTTGGTGACCAAAGAAGGGCGGTACAACTATGTCAAGGTTACTTTGGACATGATGACCATGAAGTCCAAGTGATCCAAACAAACGATGATGTTGCGTGGCCGTCGTGTGTATCTGTTTTCATTAATTCCAGTGTTGCGTACTTCAAGTCATGGTTGTTGTACTACAGACCGTTTTATGAACTTTGGTTGCTGCTCAATGTTTGTGTTGTGTTATAAACTTTGGTTCATAATCAATGTTTGTGTGCTGAACATACTATGTGAGCTGCACTACCTGGCTATGTGTTATAAATTATTCCTTCACAATGTTGTTATAAATTATTCCTTCACTATGTTGTTAACAGACTATGTGTTATACATTATTCCTTCACAATGTTGTTAACATAAAACTATTTTCTTGCCATTTTGAGTTGCAGATGGACAGCAGCGAGGAATCATCGCCTAGTGGGTCTTCTACCGACAGCCACGACGTTAAGAACTTGGCAGCAGCAGCTGAGGTGTTGAGAAGGATTAAAGCAATCCTCAGGATGCAGCCACCTTTGGTAAATCCTCCTTGTCCCATAACCAAGCTGACTGGAGCTCAATGGATGAAATTGAGTCTTGATGACCCTACTAAATGCATAGATAATTTACGTATGTCTCGTGATGCTTTTCTAAACTTGCATGACCGCTTACTTTCATATGGGCTGAAAAGTACAAAAGATTGCGGTTCCATGGAAGCTTTAGGTTTATATATCTGGACTTGTGCACACGGGGCTGGTGTTAGAGAATGCAGGGATAGATTCGAAAGGTCTTTAGATACAATAAGTAGGAAGACTTCTAAGCTGGCAGAGATTATGTTTAGGTGGGCACAGACTGTACTAGTTCCAGCCGATAGGCACTATACACAAGTGAGCAGCGAACTTGCGGAATATGCACCATGGTTTGATGGATGCATAGGTGCTATAGATGGCACTCACATACCGGTGGAAGTGAATCAAGAAGCCAGAGTTGACTTCATTAATAGGGACGGAGAAGTTTCGATTAATGTTTGCGCCATAGTGGACATGCATGGCCGATTCACCTATGTGGGAGCCGGTAAGGCGGGTGCATGTCATGATATGGCGGTTCTCCAAGATTGTCAGGCAGATCAAAGATTCCCGCATCCACCACCAGGTTTGTGCTTATTTTTCAAGCTTATGTTGCAACAGTACTGTACCCAGTTTGTTGCAACAAGTGACCATAGTGAGAAGACTTAAAATTGTACAATTTTTGTAGGCCGGTACTACCTGGCGGACTCGGGTTATATGGAGCAGCAAGGGTACATGACTCCTTTCCGGGATACTAGGTACCATAGGTCACATTTTAGGGGCGTTGATGTTCGCACATTAGATCGTCACGAGAAATTTAACTACATTCACTCCAAGCTGCACAATATCATTGAAAGGAGGTTTGGGCATTTGAAAGAGCGGTGGCATATCCTGGAAGGGGTTCCATTCTTCAGGAGGGAAAAGCAAGCATGGATTATCATATCATGCTTTGCAATGGAGAATTATCTGTGGCTGTGTCAATATGGAGATGGTTCAACTTACGATCCGTCGGAGTGGGTGGCGATGAATACTGCAACTAATACCTCAGAATTGAGGGAGTTAGTTTCTGCTGCTGTGTGGCCGGCATGATTTAATTTGTTGCTGGTGAATGGACTCTGAATTTGGTATTATTATGTGAACAACCAGAATGGACTTGTGGTTTGGCGCCATGTATGAAACTGATGTTAATGTTGATCAGTTAATTCTTAATGTTGATCAGTTAATTGTTAATGTTGAATGGTCGAACTAGTAGTTTGTTGGTCCGAATGTTATGTGTAATTAACTGTTATTTGAATGTCACTGTCAGGTCTTTGGCGCCAAAAATGTAATTGGATATGCACAAATGGTACCATTTTGTTCATGTAATGTGTTGCATTGTCACAAATTTGAATTTGAATGTGTAGTGGGCTTTGGCGCCAAAAACCAGCCGAACCAGCCATTTCCAGACGAACCAGCCAAAACCAGCAGTGACTGTTCATTCAGCCATCCTGTTCATCCAGCCAGCCAAAAGAAGGCCATCCGAACGGGCCCTTTCCTTTTGGGCGAAAGTTGATTCGAAGCTCGGATTAGGGAGAAAAACGAGAGTGAACGTAGCTAAGTCGATGCTTACTATGCGAACTCGATTAGCGCTAATGATGGTGATTAACCCTAATTAGCGACTAAACACATGATTAGCAACAAAAATTAACACCGGGTGTTACAGCAGGGGAGGGGCGGCGCCCAAGTGGAGGAAGCAGGGGAGTCCTCCGGTCCTCCGGTCCCAAGCCCGGCTGCCACCGCCATCCGCTCCTCCAGCGCCGAGGCGCTGCCACCGTGTGGAACGAGCCGACAGGAGATCGAGAGCCACCCACCGGCGGGAGATCGAGGCGATGGGGAGAGGAAGAAAGAAGAAAGGTTGACCTGACATGTGGGGCCCATATAGCTGGTCCACATCATCGTACAGTCAGCATGCCACGGATGCAGTTTAAGATGGGTTATGGAGATTTGGACGTCACGTGAACCGACTAGCAAGTTTAGGGGTGTATATGTGCATTTTCAGAGTTTGGGGACCGGGATGAAACTCCTTGCCAAGTTCATGTACCGACCGTGAATTTTACTCTAAACGGGAGGAAAACGGAGTCTGGGGATGAAAACGGAGGTGCTGGGGTGGGCCGGCGCAACAGATCGTTGGATTCATTTTGAAGGCTCCAGATCGTCCAAATGTTACACCTTGACATGCCATAGCAATGTTACTGGATCTGAGTCCCTCATGGCGGCTGACTGGTGGGGCTGTGGCATCCTGCAGAGGAGACTCATCCGAGTAGGGGGTGGTGGCGATGAGGAAGTTGTCTATAGGACCAGGCACATGCATGAGCTCTCCATTCAGTTTAAATCATAAGTCCCGTCACATCGTATATTTAAGCACTAATTAGGAGTACTAAATATAAATTTATTATAAAACTAATTTTATACGAATCTATTAAGCATAATTAGTCTATAATTTGACCACTAATTGTTACAGTAACCATCCGCTAATCGTATATTAATTATACTTATTAATAAATTCTCACATAAATTAGAGCATCTCCAACAGTATCTAAAATCTTCTCCCAAAACTTCTTCCATTCCCCCACTAAGCACTCGATCAAGTAATTTAATGTGAGAAACTTGAAGTAGCTATAGCTTGCGGCTGGTCTAAAATTAAACTAGAAGAAAAGAAAGAAAAGAAGCCATATATAGCTTTGCAATGCAAAGTGTCTTGAATCCTTGCCGTGGAATAGATCGAGACACGTGTGGCACACCATTGTGACTGTTTTTAATTACTTCTAGTTGTGGCAACACTGCCAGGGGGAAAAAGTATACATACATACATAATTAAGAAGAGCAGCGGGCTAGCTTCATCGTCGTCCTGGATAAAGCCTCTCCCAACATGTCCTATAATAGTATTATTAGTTTGCATTCCAACACAACTACTACTCCAGCAGGTCGTCCAAGCATTTTTATTCCAGTGCAGTGTCCAGTCCTGCGGGCCCACCAAGTGCACTAATCTATCGGTTGATCTGGAAGGAGATGGTCCCACAGGTCAGTGACAAACTGTGCATTCAGTCTGGTTTATATTTATCCTTTTAATATAAGATATATAGTATAGATAGATGCTAATTTCCTTTGCTGAGCTGCTGCCTTGGAGAAGCAATCAAATAAATATATAGTTTATCAAGTCCCAACAGGGCCAATAAAGCAACCCAACCTATTAAACAAACATTGATTTGAGCTGAGACAAGAATTCATGATTGGACTAAAATACACCAACATTATATTCCCTGCCTGTTCTTGCACTGGACACCTTGAGAGAGAGAGAGAGAGGTATGAACATATATATAGTATTTTATTCTATTTCTGACATGTTAGCAGCTAGCCGTGCATATATAAACAGTGGGTGTCACCTTTCGGGCAGGGTGTTATTTGAGGGAGGCTTCAAGTAGGGATGTTGTCAAGTGCATGCCCACCCCTTACCCTTAGCTAGGTTGGGCAGTTCGTTGACCTCCTCAGCCATCTCCAACAATTCTCCATCCCCTCCCCCATCCCCATCTCATCTCTGCCCTCCATTGACCGCCAATTCGATCCATCTCTTCCTCCTCTCTCAGAGCTCCGCCGGTTTCATATCGCATGCGCAAAATCGCGGAGCCTCAGATCGAGAAATTAAGTAGCAAAGCTAAGCTAGCATGATCGGAGGAGGGGCGAACAACAATCCCTACAGCTTCCTTCAGAACCACCACCACCACCAGCAGCAGCAGCTGTTCCACCACGCCCTCGATGGCATGGGCGGCGGCGGCGGCGGGTTCATGGAGCCGCCGGCGTCCGATTCGGCCGACGCGCACTGCCACGCGCTGCTCTACAACCTTTCCTTGCTGAGGGACAAGGTGCAGCAGCTGCAGCCGCTCGTCGGCCTCGAGATGGAGCACGATGGGCCCGGGGGCCCCGTCGCCGCCGTGTCCAGCGCCGGCACCGTCATCCAGGAGATCATCACCGCCGCCTCCTCGATGATGTACGCCTTCCAGCAGCTTTGCAGTCACGGTGGCGGTGCTCAATCCTCTACCACCGCCAACGCGGCGCCGGGGGTTATGATGAGCAATAATATCGCCGCCGCCGTTGGCCATGCCAAGAACGGCGGCATAGCGGATAGTACTGCCTGCGGCGACCACCAGCAGGCGGCGGCCGTCATGCAGCAGCAGTGGCAGCAGCACCGCGGCGGCTACGGCTACGTGGACAACCGTATCGACACCAAGACATCAGCCGCCGTCGTCGTTGCGGCGGCCGTGCCATCATCGTCGCAGACTGCGGCGGTCATGGCCGCCGGCACGAGCACGATCATAGAGCTGGACGCGGCGGAGCTGCTGGCCAAGTACACGCACTACTGCCAGGTGTGCGGCAAGGGGTTCAAGCGCGACGCCAACCTGCGGATGCACATGCGCGCGCACGGCGACGAGTACAAGAGCAGCGCGGCGCTAGCGAACCCGGCCAAGGCTGCCGGCGACGCCACGGCGGCGAGCAGCAGCAGCAGCAGGTCCTACTACTCGTGCCCCCAGGAGGGGTGCCGGTGGAACCGGAAGCACGCCAAGTTCCAGCCGCTCAAGTCGGTGATCTGCGCCAAGAACCACTACAAGCGCAGCCACTGCCCCAAGATGTACGTCTGCAACCGCTGCAACCGCAAGCACTTCTCCGTGCTCTCCGACCTCCGCACGCACGAGAAGCACTGCGGCGACCACCGCTGGGTCTGCTCCTGCGGCACCTCCTTCTCCCGCAAGGACAAGCTCATCGGCCACCTCTCGCTCTTCGTCGGCCACCAGGCCGCCGTGCCGCTCGACAGGCAAGCCGCCAACGGCGGCAAGAGATCATCGCTACTGTCGTCGTCGACATCCACCACGCACTTGGGTACGTAATGATGGTCTCCTGCTGGCAGAAAGATATGTGATGATCAGAAGAAGCTAGCCGTGTGATGTAGTAGTACTATATATCATTCGGGCCAGTATGTGAGTATATCAGCATACATATACATATATACAAAAAAAAATGCCCAGCATGCATGCTTCTCAAAATAAAAACAGCAATCAAACTCATGCTGTTGCATAGGGTTGTAATTTCAAATTAGTGTGATGGATGTGGTTTATATTAGTTTTGGTTTTGGTTAAATGGTATACTGCAGCTAGTAGCTAGCACACTCTAATAATTAAGTTGGCATTGTCATAGTAAAATGGGGTCAATTTTGTGGCTTGTTTACTCTAACTCTACAAATTCGATACAGGGCCCAAAAGACTGAATGTATATATGCCTACTAAATTAAATAAAAGTACTTTGTAATATAGATTTCATCTCTTCAGGGATGAATGCATGAGTCTGTTTCAGTTCATCAGTTAAAAGTCTGGGCACAAGGAACTTAATTTATTGTAAGTTTGTAGAGTGCCAGTTCACTGGAGATCAATGCAAGAAAGTTGCATTGTTTTCCTTCAGACCTTCACTGGAGAGGCACATAGGCATAGCTTTGTTAGCCTTTGCTCCTTTTTTTAGACGGCCGTGTTTAGTTTCAATTTTTTTCCCCAAAAATATTACATTGAATGTTTGCACACATGCATGAAGTACTAAAATAAGTCTATTTATAAAACTTTTTGCATGGATGGATTGTAAATCGCGAGACGAATCTAATGAGTCTACTTAATCCATAATTTACAACAATAGTGCTACAGTAATCATTCACTAATCATGGATTAATTATGCTCATTAGATTCATCTTGCGATTTACAATCCATCCATGCAAAAGGTTTTGTGAAATAGATTTTATTTAGTACTCCGAAATATTAAGATTCACTTTCAAATTTTTTTGACAAAGTGATCTAAACACAGCCGAAATATAATAGGCTTTGTTCTTGGCAGTTAACTTATAGATAGGCTCGGTTGGTTATTGTCTTTGCACCTTGCAATTTGTATCTAAGAGGGTTGGTGGGCGACCCTCCCCCTCCTGCTTCACTTTATCCACCTAGTTCATTATTTTGGAAAGATTTGAATGTCAACTTTCTTTGCCTACTAATAATCCCTAGGTAACATTGGTTAACGATTGTTTGACATTCTTCAATTTGTTAACAGAAATTATTTTCTAGTAACACATAAAAAACTCAACCAGGGGGAGAGACACCCCCTATTTTTTTTTGAAATAAAGACATCCCCCTAATTTTAATCTTAAGAACCTTGTGACGTGACTTGAACCCATGCTAGCTCAGTGAACTGCTTCTCTGGCATGTTCGGCTGACCAGTTCCATCGTGAGAGTGTTGGCTTCTCGTAACATATACATACCATTGGAAAATTCATAAGTTTTACTTTCACAGCATGTGTAGTAGAATAATATTTCTATTTTATTGAAAAAAATTACTTATATTTTTAGTTGAAACCTCCATGTCTTACTACTGGAACGTATGCCTGGAACTAATGGCTCTTCGATCATATACATTTTTCTATAATCGAGGTTAGTAACATTATTATCATAATATTCAAAAGTTCCATATATAAAGGTACTTATAGCAAGATATACACAATTCCGAAGCATCTCATATACTTATTGGTACATCAGGTTAACAGTTGCATCTATATATTCATAGAGCTTTGTTACATTAATTGTAAAGTATCACTGGGTACTTTTAGGTACTTTTGCTTTGAAATTTTTTCTGGCCGTTGATCGATGGAGGGTATTTGCAAAAATTAAATTAAATTAGTATTCGGTCCCACTTTTTGGTACTTGGTCCCACATTTTATACCATCAGGTACTATAGTCTATGTACAGGTACTTTCTACCTTGACCACCGTATGATTCTGTCAGATGGACGGCTCTTATTTGCTTCAATCATTGTGAAAATTCTCATATTTGTATATCAAAATAGTAAATACTAGGTTGAGTGCTTGGTGGCTTAGCAGGAACACAAAATTATGCACAATTTAAGGTTCACATGACACCATTTTACCTACGTATTGCTTTGCTTTGGTGGTATTGCTAGAGAAGATCAGGTACCGGTTTCGTGGACGATGTCCCTGCCTCACCACCATCAGTACCATAATATATATATGGTGCAACATCTAGCTATTGCTTTTTAGTTAATGATATATTAGTTCTGCCAAAATATAAGTTATTGTTGACACTGGTACCGTATCCAAAATATCTACTAACTAGCAATTACTATGAAACAATATTTGTTCCAAAGAAAAGAGAAATAATATAATGGAAAGAACTGACAGCTCGGATTAGGGATGCAAGTCCCACCTTTTTTGGGTCATTGGGTCGACCCAAAACTTAATTAAATGAACTAGAATGGCATGCTATGTAATTAATTTGGGAGAAAAAATGAACTAGAATAAGAAACCCAAAAACACCAATGGGTACCCATTTGCATCCCTAGCTCGGATCCTAATTAAAATGTTCGATGGTAGTATTTTTTAAAAAATATTGAATCTAGTGGCATCTCAATCCTGTGTTGCCAATCCAATGTAATGTAATATTAATTCTTATTATATTTCATTAGAACTAATTTAAAAAAATGACCAATATATATAGTAGATCCTAATAGAAATTGTATTTTGGATTGGAGGGCATGTAATCCCTATTGATGTCTCACCGCTACCTTGTCCATAAGGTTGTAGTAGTTGTCTAGGGATCACTAGGTCGGACATCTGCCCATTTTTCATGAAGCATTAAATGAAGTATTCCTTGGAGTTCCTTTTTTTTTCCGGATTTGTGTTACTTTTGCCATGATGTATATATAGCAACATGATATGGTATTTATAATGTTGTACTGCTGACCTCATTATTAGCCCCACACTTATTTTCTTAGTAATTTGCATGAATGTACTATATATCTTGCTAACTAGTAACTTTATAGTAGCAGGGCGTGATTCTCGCACTTTAATTTGGAATGTGATTGATATCTATCGTATCGTGTGATATTGCTAGTTCCTGTAGTTCATTACTTGTCTACTTGGTTGTTCTGCTCCAAATAAAAGTCCTAGCTAAAAGATGGTAAATTAAGTGAGCATATGGTACTATTTGTGACATACTGAGATTTAATAATATGGATTTGGGTGTATGATATGATGGGACCGAAGATACTAGAGCTTAACTGACTATAGGCACCCGTTTTATATCATCATCACTTGAAGATTACAGAAATGGCAAGGCAAGTGGTGGTCAAAGTCGACGAGCTGATCTATCTATACTAGTATCTAGCGAGCTAGCGAGCAACATGATGCATAGTCCTTATTATTCATGATGCATGTGTCAACACCAGTAGCTAGCTTAATTTGTATAAAACCCTCCTCACTCTCACACACACACACCACTACGGGAAACAATGGGTTTGCCGTGTGCCAAAGCACACGGCAAAGACCCAAAAACACTCGGCAAAGGATTTGCCGTGTGTTACACACGGTAAACAGCGCACGGCAAAGCTCGGCCGGCATACAGGGTGTTTGCCGTGTGCCTTTTTTCGGACACACGGCAAAGCCATTGCCGTGTGTTTTATCGGGCCCACGGCAAAATAAAGTTACCACGTCGACCCAGCATGCCACGTGGGCTGTTTGCCGTGTGCCACATGGTCAGGCACACGGCAAACAATGCCACCTTTTCCGTGTGCCACGTGGACAGGCACACGGCAAAGAATGGCAGCTTTGCCGTGTGCCTTGCCATGGCACACGGCAAAAAATGGTGGCACACGGCAAAATTAATTTTCAGATTCCTTTTTTTTGTTTAATCACAAATATTTTAGATTCCAATCAAATTAACATCACAGTCAATTCATATATATTGCATCAAATGTCACGATCATTTCATATATCACAATTTGCATCACATTCAATCCATAGAAGTCCAAATGCAAATATAGCAAATATCACAATGCATACAAGCCCAAATGTAGTCGATACAAGTCCATACAAGCACCGGTAGTTCATACATGTCCATACAAGCACAAGTTCAAACGATAGTCTATACAAAGAGTGCATGTCCATACAAGCACAACTCACGACTACGGCGGCGGCGGCGGTGGCGGGTGCTGCGACCACGAAGGGTTCTGCTGGAACTGCTGCAGGTAAGTCACCCATTGAGGAGGCGGCCACACATTCTGAGGCATCGGCGAAGGGGACATTTCTGTTGGCCCATCATTTGATGCCGCCGATTGAGGCTGCAAATTCAAAGTCATTAATTTGAAGTCTTTGTTTCTAAGACATTGTTTCTAAGTCTTTGTTTCTAAGGCATTGTTTCTAAGTCATGATAGAGTTGTCTATTAGTCAAATAACGATAAATGAAATTAGAAGGTTGTGAAATCGCTCACAGGAGTAGGGGGTAGCTGCACGCGCAGGGATATTAGTCTGAGCGAATTGCGGTGGCGAAAGACCCATTTGCGAGCCCAGAGTCTGCATGAACTGAAAAGCCAGGGCTAGCTGCATCTGATTCTGCTGGGAGGCTTCATGTGTCTGCCGAAGGTCTTGCTGCATCCTCTCCCGCTCGGCCGCCCACGCCTGCTGCTGTGCCTGTTGCTGTGCTGCCCACGCCTGCTGCTGTGCTAGGAGCTGTGCTTCAAAGTCCCGTTGCATCTGGGCCTACAAAATTAGATTGCATGGTTAGAGTACCAAGAAACATATGTCAAAATTAATAAACCTTTGTTGTAACAGAAATAACCTTCAGTGCCTCCAACTGGATCTCCGTAGTGCTTTGACGTGGGCGTATGGCCGGGCTAGAGCTGGTGCTCCTGGCTCGAATCTGCGCGAGAGTAGGTGTACTGGCGGTGTCAATCAAGCTGTCTCCAATCCAGTACCGGCCATGCTTCTTCCCTCCTCCCACCCTCATCACGACTTCTGCATCAATGGGCTCCGTGCTCAGATCTAAGTCTGGCCCATTCACCTCCGTTGCCATCGAGTTGTACTCACTGAGGCGACTGTGGACAGTCGTATTGCTATACGCTTCTGGGGGGTCCGCCGGGTTGTAGTTGACATCCGATGTCGCCTTTCCTTTGTGGGCCAAAGCCCACGCCTTGATGGGGGGGGGGGCAAGGCTCGCCTCCATTTGAGGCCGACTGTGAAAAAAAAAGATGATTACAAATTGTGTATGGTTGAGCGTTAAAATGAAGAAATGAATTCACTTACCCATCTGGCCGCGTACTGTCGTAGGTGACTGTTGCCCTGATGGTGCGGTGCACCTAGCATCATCAAACACCGCTGCTGGCAAGACTCGTGCATCTCCACCCAACCTTCCGCATACCACCTGTCGATTATCATGTCCCAGCACTGTTCATTCCCGGCTAACCACCAAGGAATCACCTGCAGGTCATACATGACATATAAGAAGATCAATTGTAGCATACTTCATTTTAGTAAAAGTTAATATTAATAATATTGTTATTTACCCTCATATATTGTTCCCGAGTTAGCCTGAGGTTTCGTACAGCCCCTTTGTTGGTCTTCACTTTTTCGATGTGACGTTTGTAATCACAGTTGGCCTGGATGCGCGCCTCGTAGAGCATATCCGCCACCAGCTTGTGACAGGCCGTATTTGCCACCTCGCACGCCACGGTCACCATTCCCTCCTTGCACCTGTAGAAATACTGCACGTGATGATGAACGAAGCCATTATATCAAGAATGTCCAATTAATGAGATGTATTGACAATTATAGCGCATACAAGACTTACCCACAGTTACTGCAACACCCGCTCTGCCTTGCTCGCAAAGCACCTGCCTTCCCGGTCCGGTCTATCGATGACTTGGATGCAGTGCTCCCAAGCCGACGCCGGCTGAAGATGGCCGTCAATCTCGATGCATCCAGTGTAGTGGTCCTTGCAAAGCAGGCCCAGAATGCCATTGGGGATGCGTTTGTGAACACCTGGAACGACGATTACAAAATTCCTGCCAAAAATATTTGTGTAAAATTGGAATTGAAATATATAAGTACGAAACATAATGAAATAGGCTAAAGTTACTTACCTTTTACCGTCTGGCCGAATAATCGGCCGTTGCTCGAGCGGTATAGGTCGGTTCGGGAGACGAGCGGGGTCTCGCATCCAAACGGCAGGTATGTCTCCTGCCACCCCTCCCTGGTCGTCGTCCTCCTCACTAGAGGCCTCCTCCTCCTGGTCCTGCTCCTACTGTTGCTGGTCTTGCTCCTAGTCCTGCTGCTCCTGGCCCTCCTCCTCCTGCTGCTGCGGCGGCTCCTCCTCGTCCTCAGGGGAGGGTGACCTCGCGCGAGGCCCCCTCGTCCTCCTGCTACTCCTGCCGCTCCTCGTCGTCTGTGACGTGCCGGCGTCCTCATCTAGTGGAGGCACCGACGAACTTGCCTCACCCCTCCTCCTCCTCGTCCTCCCTCCAGCCATCTGGGAGGACTCACCTCTCCCAGCAACTCTGCGCAGCACGGCCTCCAACGATTGCATCATACCTCCGCCGCGCCCCACCATCTTTGATCTATCACCTGAAATTAAAAGGGGCAAACCAATCAGAACAATATTTAGAAATTAATTAATGCAAGTAGTAAAAAAATAAACATAATCCGAACATGTATTACAAATTAATTGTTGCAAGTAGTAAAAAACAAACATAATTATAACAAGTGAAAAACTGATATAATTGTTGCAAATACGGATCTTACATGTATTAGAAATACTCTTCAAGATCGGGATTAGCTGGATCATAAGTCTCATCATCGCTATCACGTTCGTCGATATCATCAACGGCGTGCTCCAAAGGAGGAACGCTTTCATCATCACTGTCATTGCCTAAACGTAATCGCTCAAGTAATTCCAAGTCCTTCGCATTATGAACCTCATCCCCGGCATCCTCGTGAACAAAACTTTCATTGTCTACTTCCATTCTGATTGCTTCGGTTAAATCTATTTGGAAACTCCCTTGTAGCCCATCTTCTTGAAAGAACTCTCCTGTATATGTGTTTGGGTCTATGTTGTAATCTTCATTGTTCGGGACATGTAGTTTACCGTGAGGGGACACCTTATACACAACATCCTAACCGTTGAGATGATTGTCGGTTTGGCACGGGTATGACAGATAATAAACTTGTGTCGCCTGTTGAGCTACAACATACACATCGTCTCCTGGGTACACGGATGACCGCTGAATTTCGACTAGCCCAATATTCGGGGTATGTCTCACAGCTTGAGGATCAAACCAATGATATTTGAATATGACAGGTTTCAGAGGTACGGACCCATGAAACGACAGTTCGTATATTTCTTCAAGTGTTCCGTAGTACTCGAGCCCATCATCTTCTGGCGTGAAAACTCCGGTATTTGTTGTTCTTTGATTGGGCCGAATCTGCTCGTGCTTTGTTGTATGAAAGCGATATCCATTCATGTCATAAGCTCCAAACGACTTGACCCTATAGGCACAGCCATTGGCAACCTGCCGCAACTCAGCACTCATCGACGCATCATTTTGTGCCTGCAAGTTCGTCATATTATTCGCACGTACGAGCAACTTGTAATGTCATATACTACAAACGAGCAGAATTGGACATTACCTTCTGTTTGAACCAAGAAATGAAATCAGGACTTCCATTTCCCGCGCCCTGTCTAAGTAGGGTCTCAGTTTCATGGAGGCTAGGTGTAAGCATCTAGGCCCTCAAGGTATGTTTCGGTGATTAATGACAACCATTATTGTGACTAATGAGTTTGTGCAGCTTAATAGATCGTTATCGCTCATTTGGTCATATGTCAAAAGAGACCCCTCAATTTCATTATTCAAAAAGGCGATCTCGGTATTCAACTCAATTTTATGTCAAGGCTAAGGATCTTTCTAGTCCTAAGTGTCACAAGGTTGAGAAGGACACTTAGGTTAGTATAGGTTTTATAGTTTTGTAGTGATCGCACTATTAAGAGGGGTTAAAGCTTAGTAACTTGAGCATGGACATGGTCATTTGAAAATGGATGCACACTATGGTCACTCAGGTTTCTAGAAGTTCAAATAAGTGGTTCTCAAACTATATCTCAAGAATATTTGGATTTCATTCAAGACTCAAATCAGAAAAGACAAAATCAGAAAAAGTCTATACACCGGTTTAACCGATGCTCTCAATTTTCCATACGTCGGTTAAACGAAGTCAGCAGAGTCTGGACAAATTCAATACACCGGTTAAACCGACGTGTTTGAATTTAACGTCGGTGCATTAGTCCAGAGTTGGTTTTTCTA
This sequence comes from Panicum virgatum, assembly GCF_016808335.1. Lineage (NCBI taxonomy): Eukaryota > Viridiplantae > Streptophyta > Magnoliopsida > Poales > Poaceae > Panicum > Panicum virgatum. The sequence continues at coordinate 48,082,312 of NC_053141.1, read as the reverse complement.
GGGAAATTCAAGTTCTATTCACCGGATTAACCGACGCTGTTTGAATCAAGACGTCGGTGCAATTGACCAGTGAGATGGTTTTTCAGGGGAATTTAAAAGTTGTCCTCACCGGTTAAACCGACGATAGGTTTGAGTTAACGTCGGTGCAGTTGTCCAGAGACTTGGTTTTTCAGTTGATCAGTGGACAACTACACTCACCGGTTAAACCGATGATACGTCGGTTAATCTGCCCCAGTTGTAACGGCTAGTTTTCAGAAGAGGCAGTTTACATTCACCGGTTAAACCGACGATGACTATTGGAGGGACGTCGGATTAACCGGCGCTACGCAGTTTTCTGGCAGCTTTTCTCCAACGGCTCTATTTGTGTGAGCTGCATATATATACCCCTCCAATGGGTCATTTCGCCCACTCTTGACACCAGGCAACATCCATACACTCATACTATAGTCAAGAGCCACATTGAGCTTCATCATTCACATACTTGTGCATTCAATCAATCAAGAAGCAAGATTAAGGACTTGAGTAGAGAAAAGCTAGTGTGCATCCGTTCTTGGTGATCGGTTCTTGCTCAAGTGAAGGCCTTAGCTTGTTACTCTTGGTGATTGGCATCACCTAGGCGATCTTGGTGATCGGGGTGTTTCTCGCGGAGCTTGCCAAGGATTGTGGGAGCCCGGAGAAGAAGATTGTACGTGGCTTAATCTCCACCACGCCGGGATGGTGAACGGAGACTCTTAGTGAGCGCCCTCGTCTCGGTGACTTGGGAGGTGACAAGACTCTTTGAGAGTGTCACAACGTGGATTAGGGGTGTGTGCCAACACATCGATACCACGGGAAAAAATCCGGTCGTCTCTTGTCCACTCTCTTTATTCAAGCATTTTCTTTCTTGCAATTTACTCATGTGCTTGACTTAGAGATCATAACTTAGCTCTACCTTGCTAGGCTTTACTTTGTTTTTATCTCTCTTAGCTTGTGTAGGTAGCTTAGTTATCCGGTTGGTGAATTGGTGCCCTACTAGCTTTGCATAAGTTAAGGTTGCTTTACTTTGTTTTAGAAATTGAAAAAGGCCCAATTCACCCCCCCCTCTTGGTCTATCGATCCTTACAATTGGTATCAGAGCCTCGTTGCTTATTTGGATCATTAGGCTTCACCGCCTAGAGCTATGGCCAAGATGGGTGGTTCGCCGCCTCACTTCGAGGGCAAGAACTTTGCTTATTGGAAAGTTCGCATGGCCGCATACCTTGATGCGATTGCCCCCGAAGTGTGGTTGGCCACTAAGACCGGATTCACTGGAACTCCCACCGCCGAACAATTAAAATGGAATGCCAAGGCTAGAAATGCAATTTTCGAAGCCATTAGTGAGGAAGTCTTTGCTAGAGTTAATGGCATGGACTTAGCAAGTGATATTTGGAAGGAGCTCATTGAAATTCATGAAGGCTCCACTAAAGTTCGTGAGCAAAAATATCACTTGTTTAGAGCTAAGTATGATTCTTTTAAAATGCTAGCTCATGAAAATTGCAATGATATGTACTCTCGCTTGAATGTCATTGTCAAGGACATTAATGCACTTGAAATATCCAAAATTGACAGTGCCTCCATCAATCGCAAGATTCTCATGCTCCTCCCGAAGCCCAAGTATAACATCATCAATGCTATGCTTCAAAAGGAGAATCTTGACACAATGGAAGTAGGAGAACTTGTGGGCGAAATTCGCGCTCATGAGATGAGTATCCTTGGTATGTCCGAAGAGCCAACTTCAAGCAAATCAATTGCTCTAAAGACCAAGGCAAACAAAGCCCGCAAGTTCAAGATGATCAAGCAAGATTCAAGCTCAAGCAATGAAGAAGATGATCATCATGAAAGCTCATCCGATGTTAAAGATGATGGAGAGCTTGCTCTCATGATGAGGAAGTTCACCCGCTTGAATGACAAGATCAACAAGAAGGGTTTCAACTCTGACTCAAAAAAGGGAATGTTCCGGCTAATGGATGTCAAGAACAAAATTTGCTACAATTGTGGAGAAAAAGGTCACATCCGTCCAAATTGCCCCAAGCCGGACAAAAGAAACAAGGACAACAAGAGCAAGCATCGCCATGATTCAAGCGATGATGAAGAAGAAGAAAGGAAAAACAAGAACAAGAGACTTGGGAAGAAAAAGAGCCATGACAAGAAGACCAAGCTATTCCCAAAGAAGAAAGGGCACACCAAGAGAAGCTTCTTGGTGGAAAAACAAGAGTGGGTGACCGATGTCTCGTCAAGCGAAGAGTCAAGCGATGAAGAAGACATAGTCACCATCGCCCTCACAAATGAAGAACCATCACTACCTCCACCTCCAATGTGCCTCATGGCCAAAGGTAACTCTAAGGTATGTGAGAGTGAAGATGATAGTGATGATGAGCTTGACCCTAATGAGTTTGCTAACCTCATTAATGAGTATACATCCGTTATCAAGAGGGAAAAGGGCAAAGTCAAGGTTCTTGAGAGCACTCGTGCCAAGTTAGAGCTTGCCCACTCCGATTTGCTTGGCAAGTACAATGACTTGCTTAAAAAGCACAATGAGTCACTTGTACTTGCTAAGCAAGTTGAAGAGAGCCACAAAAAGCTTAAACAAGAGCATAGGGAGTTGGCTCACAAGTATCAAGAAATTGAATTTGCCTATGAAGCAATTGACCCAAGTCTTGAGAACTTTGCTCATGAAACTATTGAGAAGGTCAATGCTTCTACTTCATGTGATGACCTACTCATTAATGCAAATACTACTAATGCTTTGCCCGAGCTTGCACCTTCTAGGGAAAAGGAATTGATGGATCAAGTTGCAAGCCTCAAGAGTAGTGTGGAGAAGCTCTCAAGAGGAGAATACATCCACAAGGAAATTCTCTTCAACAATGCACGTGACTATGGCAAGAGAGGTCTTGGTTCATTTCCGGAGCCAAATCAAGGCACTACTCCTTCTCCGGAGATCAAGATAAGCTTCATCAAGGAAGTTGGTTCATATTGCCAACATTGCCAAGTCACCGGGCACCACACTAGGGAGTGCACTTTACCATCACGTCCTCTTCCTAAATTACCCAAGAATTATTCTTCAATGTTTCAAAATAACCATTTTCTCTTGAGTAAAGTGAAGGGCAAGGTGAAGGCCAAATTCATTGGCAAACTCACTAAGGAGTCAAAGAAAAAGCTCCCCAAGCAACTTTGGGTCCCAAAAGCTCTTGTCACACATGTGCAAGGCCCAAAGCTTGTTTGGGTTCCTAAAACTCAAAAGTGAATTCTCATGTGTGTAGGTGAACTACAAAGCCGGTGGAAAACATTGGGTACTAGATAGCGGTTGCTCTCAACATATGACCGGCAATGATAGCATGTTCACCTCCCTTGAAGACCCCGGCGATCATGAACATGTCACCTATGGTGATAACTCAAGGGGAAAAGTTTTAGGTTTGGGTAGAATAGCTATCTCTAAAGATTTATCTATTTCTAATGTTTTGTTTGTAGAAGCACTTAGTTTTAATCTTATTTCTATTGCTCAATTGTGTGATCTTGGACTAACGTGTACCTTTGACAAGAATGGTGTTGTAGTAACTCTTGAAGAAGACAAGTCAATGGTATTCACGGGGTTTAGGCATGGCAACATCTATTTAGTGGACTTCTCTTCAAAGCAAACAAGCACCATGACATGCCTCTTCACCAAGTCTTCTCTTGGGTGGCTTTGGCATAGAAGAATTGCTCATATTGGCATGAGCAACCTCAAGAAAGCCCACAAGAGAGGGATGATCACCGGCTTGAAGGATGTCACATTTGACAAGAACAAGCTATGTAAAGCATGTCAAGCCGGGAAGCAAGTTGCAACACATCATCCCATCAAGACGATGTTGTCTACCTCCAAGCCGCTCGAGCTACTTCACATGGATCTCTTTGGTCCAACTACATACAAGAGCATTGGTGGTAACCTCTATTGCCTAGTAATTGTTGATGATTTTTCACGTTACACTTGGGTTATGTTTCTAGGCGATAAGGGTGAAACTCCGGAAATCTTCAAGACCTTTGCAAGAAGAGCTCAAAGGGAGTACAACTCCCCAATTGTGAAGATCCGGAGTGACAACGGCACCGAGTTCAAGAACATGAAGATTGAAGAATGGTGCGATGAAGAGGGCATCAAGCATGAGTTTTCCGCCACCTACACGCCTCAACAAAATGGAGTGGTGGAAAGAAAGAACAAGACTCTCATCACCCTAGCTAGAGCAATGTTGGATGATTATGGCACGTCCGAGAAGTTTTGGGCGGAAGCAATCAACACGGCGTGTCATGCATCCAACCGAGTATATCCTCACCGACTCCTCAAGAAAACTCCATATGAGCTCATCACCGGGAAGAAACCAAATATATCATACTTTCGAGTCTTTGGTTGCAAATGCTTCATCTACAAGAAGAAAAGGCTCGGTAAGTTTGAAAGTAGATGTGATGAAGGTTTCTTTCTTGGTTATGCATCAAACTCCAAAGCATATAGAGTATTCAATCAAACCTCCGGGTTAGTTGAAGAAACATGTGATGTGGAGTTTGATGAATCTAATGGCTCCCAAGAGGAGGTTGTTGGCTATGAAAATGTAGGTGATGAGGAGATTGATGAAGCTTTGAAAAATATGTCCATTGGGGATATCAAGCCGGAAGAAGTGCATGAAGGCAATGATCAAGGGGGAGGATCTTCCTCAACTACACCAAGCACCTCCACGGCACCCCAAGCGGATGAAAATCAAGAAAAAGATGATACACAACCTCAAGAAGGTGTGCCAACGCCAACACCCCAAGTTCAAGAACAAGAAGAGCAAAGTGTTCCACCACAAGCACAAGTCACCCATGATCCACCCCAACAAGCATCAACGCAAGTACCGCTAGTGAAGCATGGTCGCATCTCCAAGGATCATCCAATTGGTCAAATCATTGGTAGTCCTTCCAAGGGAGTAAGAACTCGCTCTAAACATGCTTCATTTTGCGAACATCACTCGTTTGTTTCTTGTATTGAACCCACTAGCATAGAGGAAGCACTTGAGGACTCGGATTGGGTGATGGCCATGCAAGAAGAGTTGAACAACTTCACCCGCAATGAAGTTTGGGTCCTCGAAGCTCCTCCGAAAGACAAGAACATCATCGGCACCAAGTGGGTCTTTCAAAACAAGCAAGATGAACATGGGGTGGTGATACGCAACAAAGCAAGACTTGTGGCAAAAGGGTTTTCTCAAGTCGAAGGTTTGGATTTTGGTGAAACTTTTGCTCCGGTCGCAAGACTTGAAGCTATCCGTATCCTTCTTGCTTACTCTTCACATCATAACATTAAGTTGTATCAAATGGATGTGAAAAGTGCTTTCTTAAATGGCGTTATTAACGAACTTGTTTATGTTGAGCAACCTCCCGGGTTTGAAGATCCGAGGAATCCTAACCATGTTTATAGGTTGCACAAGGCACTCTATGGGCTCAAACAAGCTCCAAGGGCTTGGTATGAGAGGCTTCGTGACTTCCTAATCATGCAAGGCTTCAAGATCGGGAGGGTGGACACCACGTTGTTCACAAAAGACGTCAACGGGGATCTTTTCATTTGTCAAATTTATGTTGACGATATTATCTTTGGCTCAACTAATGATTTACTAAGCCATGAGTTTGCTACCATGATGTCTAGGGAATTCGAGATGTCCATGATTGGCGAATTGACCTTCTTCCTTGGTTTTCAAGTCAAACAAATGAAGGAAGGGACATTCATCCATCAAGAAAAATATACTAAAGATATCTTGAAGAAGTTCAAGATGGATGAGTGCAAGCCAATCAAGACACCCATGGCAACCAATGGGCATCTCGACTTGGATGTGGACGGTAAACCGGTTGATCAATCCCTCTATCGTTCTATGATAGGGTCTTTGCTTTACCTTACCGCATCTAGGCCCGATATAATGTTTAGTGTGTGTTTGTGTGCCCGCTTTCAAGCAAACCCAAAGGAATCACACCTCTCGGCTGTGAATAGGATCCTTCGGTATCTCAAGCACACCCCAAGCATAGGCTTGTGGTACCCCAAAGGCGCTAGCTTAGATCTCTTGGGATACTCGGATTCGGATTTTGCCGGAAGCCGTGTGGATCGCAAGAGTACCTCCGGGGGTTGCCACTTGCTTGGGCGTTCTCTAGTTTCTTGGTCGAGTAAGAAGCAAAATTCCGAGGCTTTGTCCACTGCGGAAGCGGAATATATAGCGGCCGGTGCATGTTGTGCCCAAATCCTATATATGAAGCAAACCCTTTTGGACTTTGGTGTGAAACTAGATAGGATCCCACTCATTTGTGACAATGAAAGTGCCGTAAAAATTGCCAAGAATCCGGTTCAACACTCTCGCACAAAGCACATTGATATTCGCCATCACTTCTTGCGTGATCACGAAGCCAAGGGGGACATTTCCCTTCAAGGTGTGAGATCCGAGGAGCAATTGGCGGATATATTCACAAAACCTTTAGACGAGAGTACCTTTGTTAGGCTAAGGAATGAGCTTAATGTGTTAGATGCGGCAAACGTCATGTAAGTTGCCATGTCATATAGAAAAATGCATACATATAGGACACTTGTCTAACCATGGTAAGATAGTGATGAGCAAGGGTTTAGCTAGAGGTGGTGGTCCACTTGTTTTCCTCTAGGCTTGTAGAAAGGCTCATCATGAAGAAGCTTCCCGTGGGTTCAAACTTGACAAGTAGATCTTAATTTCTTGTTATGCATTTCTTGTCATATAGATGTGCACTTCATGTTTACTTTACTTTCGCATGTGGTTGTAGCTTGCATTATCATTGCATGCGTAAGGGTCACAAAGGAGATCACTTGATGAAAATGAGACTTGTTTTCATATACAAGATCTTAATTCATGAAAAGTGAAAAGAGCAAAGTGTTAGGTGCGTTATTGCCTAGTGAGCAATGTCATGATGAGTTTGAAGCTTTCTATCTTCAATATTCCTATGACATGGCTCATACATTTTATTTGGCGCTTTGTCTCTCTTGCGGCTTTTCCTTGTGTTTGAAAAGAAATTTATTTAAGCAAGTGTGCTATCCTATTTATTTTGAGGGGTAAAGTCGCCTATGCAAGTCCATTAACTTGAGTTTATTTGAATCAAATAAGTTTATTGGACTCAGCATAGAAGAGTGAGCTGAGCGTGGGGTTTTTGGCTTCACCGGTTAAACCGACGTTCAAAGGATCTATACCCATCGGATTAACCGGCGTTACTAAAGTTTGTCTCAGCTCAGTCAAGTTTCAGGCGTTCAACCGGCGTATACAAAAGTCAGAGCATCGGATCAACCGGTGATAGTAAATGCAAATCAGACCTAGCAATCAACCGGTGTTCTGATCAATCCACCGACGAGTACACTTTTGGCATCATCGGTTCAACCGGCGTTCAAAAACAGATCTGCAGAAGTCTCGGGTGAACTACACCGACGCAATCAACCGGCGTTCAAACCCTACGCGTCGGATCAACCGGTGTTAAAGAAAATCGCGGGCCCACCTGTCATATATGTGTCTTGCCCGCGGACATCTTCCTCTCTGTTTTGCCCGACTCCAGCCGCCGCCGACCTCGTTCTCGCGCCGCCTCTCGCCTCCGCGCCGCCACCACTCGCCGCCGCTCGCCTGCACGTCGAGCCGCCGCCGCCGCGCCCTCGCGCTCGCCCAGCGCCGCCCGTGCGCGCCTGCGCCGCCCGCGCAAACGCTCTGCGCCGCCGCCTGCGCGCGTAGCCGCCGCCGCCGCCGCACCACGCCCTCACCGCCGCACGTGCCTCCATCGCCAAGCGCCACTGTACTCCACGCCTTCACGCCATCCACGCCGCAGCCGCAGCCTCCACGTCTCCAAGCATCCACGCCGTTCACGCCGCAGCCGCAGCCCATCAGTGCTCGCCAAGTGCTCGTGATATTGCCTGTTCGAGATGGGTCGCGAGAAGAGGAAGGGTAAGGAAGTTGTGGTCGAGAAGCCCGCTCGCAAGCGGACTCGTGCAGAGAAGGAGGCCGAGAGGGCCGAGATGGTGGCCAAGGCCGCCGAGGAGCAGGCATCAGGCCGCGCTCGTCCGTTCCAGATCAGGGAGGACCCCAGAGGCAGAGGCAGAGGCAGAGGCAGGGGCATGGGTAGAGTCAGAGGTGCCAGGGCCACCAGAGCCGCGACGGCAGCAGCAGCAGAGTCAGATCAGTCAGATACAGCTGCAGATTCAGATTCAGAGGCAGAGCAGTCCGAGCAGTCTCAGGGGCAGAGCACACAGGAGTCACCGACTCTACGACGGTCTGGCCGCACTCGGCAGACATCCCCAGCAGCAGAGACTTCACCAGCGACCGAGCGTCGCACTGGACCGAGGACGCGAGGAGGTCACCAGCCACAGGAGCCTCGCAGGTCCACAGCTGCAGCAGCAGCAGCTCGTAGAGCCGAGGCCCTAGAGGCCGAGCACGCAGTGTTCCGTATGGACACTGTTGTGCGTCTGGAGCCAGGTGTGCTGCTCCAGAACTTGACCAAGGCCAATGCGGCGAAGGTCAAGAGGCTCAGGTGGAGTGTTCAGGAGGAGGACTGGTTCCCCGTGACCCGTGACAGCCGAGTCGACCGTAGGTTCTGGACGCTTCTTCAGGCCAGTTTCTACGAGACCTACCAGAGGCGGGGTCACAGGATCTTCCCGCACAGAGTGCTTGACTGGGTGTCTCTTAGGACAGCCGCAGGGGGAGCAGATGTCAGAGAGCACTTCGCTCACTTCAGGGGCCTGCCCAGGTTACTCCAGATTGAGCAGAACAGATATATTGAGGACTGGGTCAGAGTCTTCTATGCCACGGCCTGGATTGCTCCCGAGCGTCGAGCAGTACACTTTGTTTATGGAGGCCAGGTCTTTGGTTTGTCGAGAGCAACGATAGCAGGGATTCTCGGAGTTGACTTAGTTGACGTCTCCCTGCACGAGATGGTTTACGGAGATGCAGATCCACCGCGCAGAGCGATGATTGGCGGGATTGCACCTTCTCATGAGGCGATCTCTCAGTGTTTCCGCCAGCCGTTCCCTGCCTCCTACGCCAGAGTTCCCAGCCTGCTGACCCCAGAGGCATACGCAGTACACATGGCACTCCGGAGGACTTTGCTACCGAGGAGTGGCTACCCAGAGGGGTTTACAGGACTGCAGCAGCTCCTGCTTCTACACATCCTCACTCACGAGCAGTTTGACATAGTTGACTTTATTCTGGCTGAGATAGAGGATGTGATCACAAACGGGATGGGTGTGGTGCGACAGTTTCCCTTTGCACACTGGATCAGCTATATATGTTCTATGATTGTGCCAGCAGAGTCACCCATCAGCGCTCCCTACCGTCACGACGAGGCTCCCCGGTTCCCAGTTTACCGACCGACAGCTCCACAGGACCGGAGGAGGGGCAGACAGGCAGAGAGAGCTGCCATGGCACAGTTGTCACCAGAGGCACAGGCCCGTGTGGCACAGGAGGACGAGGCACTGCTTGCCGCCGAGGCACAGCTTCCCGGAGGAGAGGATGAGATACACTGGTCTGAGCTTGAGTCAGACTCCTCCGAGGACGTAGAGTACTTCCCTGCAGCAGCCCCAGCTAGTCACGACCACGAGGCAGGGGGGTCTAGAGAGCCAGCTCCAGAGTCACCAGCACCTGCTACAGTCTCTGAGTCCCAGGTGTCTCAGCCGTCCGAGCTCACCGCACTTCTACAGCAGCTCGTGACTCAGCAGAGAGAGGACAGGCTTGCACAGGAGGAGGCCAGGAGAGCTCATGAGGCTCAGCTTGCTGCTATACAGAGAGAGGCCGCCCGAGAGCGGGCTGCGACCGAGGAGCGTTTTGTCGGGCTTATCGATAGAGTTTCACAGAGGACAGACGCTCAGTTTCAGCAGATGCAGCAGGGGATGATGGCGATGTTCGGGATGATCTCACAGCTTTACTCTCACACCGGACTCGCCCCGCAGCAGCCAGGACAGTCAGGCCTTCAGGGTGTTGGAGCACCTCAGCTTGCCGTCACACCAGCTCCTCCTCCTCTAGCTCCTACTGCAGCCTCAGCTACTACAGCGACACCGGAGACCACATTCTCGATGTCAGCACTCTTTGGGTCTGCCGGTCGTCCGCTCTTTTCACCACTGCCGGCGACCACACTCTTTCAGACTCACCGTCAGCGGTTCAGTCGGTCGCCCTCCCTTCCTCACTTCAGGCAGCACCTTCAGGGGGAGGAGCAGTAGAGGAGTCCCTGCTTCCACAGTCGACGCAGCCGGCAGCCTCAGCAGTCACCTCTTCAGATATTGATACTTCTTCTGCTGACCCGGTTACGACTTCTACGGATCCTCTACCAGGCAGTGCCAGCACGAGAGCCTCCACGACAGTTACTCCCCCAGTGAGCTCAGACCCAGACCAGCAGCTTCCGTCTGTCACCGAGGGTGAGAGTTCTCCGTCCGACGACGACGACCCGGACCGCTTCGTCGCCGTACCACGACAGCACGACCCGTAGCTCGCCTTTTGGTGCTTTGATGCCAAAGGGGGAGAGGTGTTAGGGGGAGCACCAGAGTTAGGGGGAGGGTAGAGCTAGAGAGAGCTCGTAGTTATCAGGACTTTGATTCTTTGTATCACATTTGGTGTTAGTTCATGGATATGTACATTTGTCGCTTGAGTATGCCGTGCTTTGAGACATATCTATGAATTTCGTTTGAGCCGTTGAGCTCTTTGGTCCTTCTTTTCGAGTTCGCTTGTGTTTATCTTGCTTTATCTTTCTCGCTCTCTCGTTATTTATGGTTATGTTGTCATCAATCACCAAAAAGGGGGAGATTGTAAGCATCTAGGCCCTCAAGGTATGTTTCGGTGATTAATGACAACCATTATTGTGACTAATGAGTTTGTGCAGCTTAATAGATCGTTATCGCTCATTTGGTCATATGTCAAAAGAGACCCCTCAATTTCATTATTCAAAAAGGCGATCTCGGTATTCAACTCAATTTTATGTCAAGGCTAAGGATCTTTCTAGTCCTAAGTGTCACAAGGTTGAGAAGGACACTTAGGTTAGTATAGGTTTTATAGTTTTGTAGTGATCGCACTATTAAGAGGGGTTAAAGCTTAGTAACTTGAGCATGGACATGGTCATTTGAAAATGGATGCACACTATGGTCACTCAGGTTTCTAGAAGTTCAAATAAGTGGTTCTCAAACTATATCTCAAGAATATTTGGATTTCATTCAAGACTCAAATCAGAAAAGACAAAATCAGAAAAAGTCTATACACCGGTTTAACCGACGCTCTCAATTTTCCATACGTCGGTTAAACGAAGTCAGCAGAGTCTGGACAAATTCAATACACCGGTTAAACCGACGTGTTTGAATTTAACGTCGGTGCATTAGTCCAGAGTTGGTTTTTCCAGGGAAATTCAAGTTCTATTCACCGGATTAACCGACGCTGTTTGAATCAAGACGTCGGTGCAATTGACCAGTGAGATGGTTTTTCAGGGGAATTTAAAAGTTGTCCTCACCGGTTAAACCGACGATAGGTTTGAGTTAACGTCGGTGCAGTTGTCCAGAGACTTGGTTTTTCAGTTGATCAGTGGACAACTACACTCACCGGTTAAACCGATGATACGTCGGTTAATCTGCCCCAGTTGTAACGGCTAGTTTTCAGAAGAGGCAGTTTACATTCACCGGTTAAACCGACGATGACTATTGGAGGGACGTCGGATTAACCGGCGCTACGCAGTTTTCTGGCAGCTTTTCTCCAACGGCTCTATTTGTGTGAGCTGCATATATATACCCCTCCAATGGGTCATTTCGCCCACTCTTGACACCAGGCAACATCCATACACTCATACTATAGTCAAGAGCCACATTGAGCTTCATCATTCACATACTTGTGCATTCAATCAATCAAGAAGCAAGATTAAGGACTTGAGTAGAGAAAAGCTAGTGTGCATCCGTTCTTGGTGATCGGTTCTTGCTCAAGTGAAGGCCTTAGCTTGTTACTCTTGGTGATTGGCATCACCTAGGCGATCTTGGTGATCGGGGTGTTTCTCGCGGAGCTTGCCAAGGATTGTGGGAGCCCGGAGAAGAAGATTGTACGTGGCTTGATCTCCACCACGCCGGGATGGTGAACGGAGACTCTTAGTGAGCGCCCTCGTCTCGGTGACTTGGGAGGTGACAAGACTCTTTGAGAGTGTCACAACGTGGATTAGGGGTGTGTGCCAACACATCGATACCACGGGAAAAAATCCGGTCGTCTCTTGTCCACTCTCTTTATTCAAGCATTTTCTTTCTTGCAATTTACTCATGTGCTTGACTTAGAGATCATAACTTAGCTCTACCTTGCTAGGCTTTACTTTGTTTTTATCTCTCTTAGCTTGTGTAGGTAGCTTAGTTATCCGGTTGGTGAATTGGTGCCCTACTAGCTTTGCATAAGTTAAGGTTGCTTTACTTTGTTTTAGAAATTGAAAAAGGCCCAATTCACCCCCCCTCTTGGTCCATCGATCCTTACACTAGGCGCCCTTGATCGACGCCAGAATTGCATATGAAATTCTCTATACAAAAGACGAATGATAGGGTTGGATGCAGAAAAGTGAAATGACTTGAGAACTAAATGAATGCTGAGAACTTACTCTATGTAGGGCAAAACTTCGGAAAGATTGGTCAATACATATAGCATGATAGCACGCCACTCTTGAATATCCAAGGTCTTGATGGTTGCAGCACTTGCACTTCCGAGTTGGCCTCGGAAAAGACTCAGGGTGGAGTTAGATTCCGCAGTATTGTAACGAGGGAGTGGATTGTGGACGCTAGAAAGGTTGTCAGCATAGTATTTTGATGTGAAGTTTGATACCTCCTCCAGAATATATGCCTCTGCGATGGAAGCTTCAATTTTGCATTTATTTTTACATTTAGTTCTAAGTATCTTTTGACATCTCTCAATTGAATAGTACCAACGGTGCTGCACGGGCCCACCCATTCGTGCCTCGTACGGGGAGGGTGTGTATCCCGGCAGCATCTCCCCGCTGTTCTCCAAATACATGTCCCGACAGGGAGGTTGTGTATCCGGAGAACAACAGGGAGATGATGCCGAGACTCTATCTCGGATCGGCGTATACCATGGAAACTAACCCCATCTACGCATCCTCGGGCTGTCCAAAAAACATGGACAATTCGAAACAGATACGGTCATAAATATGCAAAGATCTGCATATTTCCAACCGTATCTCCTTCGAACGGGAGACGCCTAACTTGGTTGCAGGTCCTAGAACAAGAGAGGGGCCTTTCGCATGTGCTCACCTAGGGCTCGATGGCGGGCGAGGCGATGACACGTGTGTTGGTGCAGACGAATTGCGTCACGGTTCGACGACGGAGTGCTCGCCTGCAAAAATAATGACTAAAATTATGTCACTTCAAAATATCCCAGCAACTTCGCTCTGCACCACTACAAGCAATTCGGCAACCAAATGACAATTTCTGTAATTCTACGCAGTAGAAACGAAGACCATGAAGTTAACCTGCTCGGGCGACTAGGCTAACCCCTTCTCCCGTTGGGAGGAGCACGACGGCGGCGGCCGGGGCGACCGGAGGCCAGCCGAGACCCTCCTCAGGTCGGGGACGCTCCAGTGGCGGGCCACGCAGCGCAGCCGGGGCGGCCAGGCGACGGGACGGTGGACGGGCATCGAGGCCGCGATGCAGCTGCGGGGCCGCGGTGGGGTGGCGAGCACCGGAGCGGCCGGGCGTAGAGGCGGGCGACGGGGCGGGGCCTGGGCACCACGGCCGGGTGACGGGGCAGGGGCGGGGCGCCGCGGCACGGCCCAGCGTTGCGAGCGTGGGAGCGTCGGGGTGGACGCCGGGACTGGGGCACCAAGGGGGGCGCCGGGCGGTCGCGCGACGGGGCGGGGCCGGGGCGCCGCGGCACGGCGCGACGGGGCGGGGGCGCCGGGCCTGGGGCGTCGAGGCGGGCGCCGGGCGGTCCTGCGGCGGGGCGGGGCCGGGGCTGGGGCGCCGTGGCACGGCACGACGGGGCGGGAGCGCGCGGGCCACCGCGGCACAGCCCGGCATCGCGCGCGGCGGCGCGGCGAGACGGGCGCCGGGGCCGGAGCGGCAAGGCAGGCGACGGGGCGGCCATGCGACGAGACGGTGGCCGGGCGGTGCGGGGGGCTCCGGGGCGGGGCAGGGGCAGGGGCGAGCTCCGGGCCCGGCGGCGTGCAGGCAGTGCGGCGGCGCGGGCGTGCGTGGAAGCGGGGCGGCGGCGCGGGTGAGCGTGGAGGCGGAGCGGCGGCGCGGGGGTGATTTGGTGTGCAGGCAGTGGCGTGGAGGCAGTGGATGTCGGAAGAAAACGTCTAAGTGTACATAACCGTTGGCCGACCCGTTTGCCGTGTGCCTAGATTCAAAACACATGGCAAAACTCACATTTGCCGTGTGCCAGGATCCACGGCACACGGCAAAGCGCACCTTTGCCGTGTGCTCTGCTCACTGGCACACGGCAAACACAGTTCAAATACCTTTGCATTTTTTACATATGCTTTTATTTCATGATTCCATTACCTAAATTTGGTTGAATAAATACTTTAAATACCTTGCAAAATCACTCAACAATTCATGATTCAAGATTTTATCTAAAAAAAACTTTATTTCATGTAGTTACACCTAAATTTCAATGTATATATCACATGCTATTGTTTACTTGAAAAAAATAAGAATTATCAAACCGATCCGAAAATTAACTAAAATTGGGCATGGCATAAACTAAGTTGTCCATTGCATACAAAAAAGAATTTGAAGTCAAACACCACTTTGCCTGCAACTTTGAATTGAAATCTTAATCGCTACTTCTAAACTCTTTGGATCTTCTAAACAAATGGTTCAAGTTGTAAGCAGCGTACGTGACAACTTGTGCGAATCTTTCCCAATTTTTTATCTAAGCATACACGTATGAAATCATGGTATCCTAATAAATCTTGTGATTTTTAGACTTCAGATGTTTTTTTTACAATTTTAAAACAATAGGACCATACGTTCATGCTCATGGTTCGTCACCAAGATCTTCAAAAAAAATCCCATTTCTGGCATATGGCCTCACATTGAACTCCATAACGTGAATATCATTTTTTCATTAATTACGTTACATTACTAATAATACTTGCAGTTAAAATTTGATTTATTCCCAACAAATCTTTTATATGAAATAAAGTAGTTAAATATACTAAATTAGCAGAGAAAAATACAAAAACTTAATTTAGAGTCCCACATAAAATGTATAGACACCACAAAAAATATGGAGTGGAGAATCAAAAAATTTCTAAATGATTTGCCGTGTGCAGCAATCAAGGCACACGGCAAATATTTGGGTTTACCGTGTGTATTTAGTTTGCCGTGTGTTTTGCTAGCCAGCACACGGCAAACAAACATTTTGTCATATGCCTTTGTTTTGCCATGCCGGCCTCCTCGACAAACAGGTTACAAATCTGTTTGCCGTGTGCCCGTGTTTTGGCTCACGGCAAAATAGGGGCACACGGCAACTGAGCCCCGTAGTGCACACTCCAATTCGATCAGTACATAATTCGTGGGTTGCATTGGTACGGTACGTGCATGTCTGTTCACCCGATTGTATACATTGTAATAAGCAGCAAGTACACATCATCAAAGTCGATAAACACCCCGTTCGGCAGGCTGGAGCTGGAGGCTGGAGCTGGAGTTGTGTGAGAGAAAAACACTGTTGCCTGGCTGGTGGCTGGAGGCTGGAGCTTGAGTTGTGTGAGAGGGAAATACTGTAGAGGCTGGAGGCTGTCCACCAGCCGAACGGGGTGAAAGAGGCTGGCCGGCCGGTTGTTTGGAAACAAGCAGGTTGTTATCTGCTGCTTGCTTTTGACTGTTTGCCGTTTGACCCGCTAAAACTAAAACAAGACGCATTGCTAATTGTCCACTGCTACTTCTTCTCTACCTACTTACCATATATTTAGCTTATTAGCTAGCGTGATTGAATTGGTAAGCTGCTGCTAAATAAGTGACTAGTATCATTCATCAATTCAGGTATATATACGCATGATGCTTAACTCCGAATCCTGCGTTGGATGCAAGGTCAAAAATATATACTTATATGCGCTACTGAATTGTCAGACCGGCTGGCCGAGCTTTTATTTGCATTGCATCTATATCTATCATTGGTAGTTTAATTTCCTGACACTTGCTTGGGTAGGCTGATGAGGACGAACTACACTGGCCAGTAATTAATAATGCTCAGCCATGATCGATCAAGCAAGATACTACATACATCATCAAGGATAGATCTAGGACTGAAGAAGTCATCAGTATATATGCACGCCAAAATGAACTCTATATATATATATATATATATATATATGGAAATGCAAATACTGACGCTACGTATATATGGAAATCACTTTTAAGTTTTAACCATAATGTAACTTTTGTTTATTTGAGAAAAAAATACATCGTAGGACGGACATTTAAAAGTGATGGTTTTCGGCATATATATATATATATATTGTTATGGGTTGTGTTACTATATACTATAAGCATTGTAGTACATGAGAAATTAAGAGTCAACTATTAATTTTGGAGACCGTGACATATCGGAGCGTGTCTTGTATAATTTTTGTTAGTACAGAGTAATAGCAGCACGCGCAGAATGTCTCAACACACACACTGCCTACAGAGTCTCTTTTTATATATTATTTTTAGTGGAGGAATGCTTTGACTCGCAAGCCGATTATATTGGGGCCACTGCCCGGTAGGCCCGCCACGTCAGCAGGCATCAGCACGTGGCTTCCAATCGTGGCCGTTGGCGGTGAAAAGTCCACGGTCAACGCAAGCCATGCCGCTGGGCATCTTCCTTTGTCCAAGCTGCTCCCTCACTAGTGCCCCATTTGCAAATATATATTTTGCCATGGCTGGCTCTTGTTATTGACTCCCATGGGGTCATGATCAGAAAACACCCATCCCACGGGGTGAATTCCGCAAAAGGGCTCCCAGAGCAATTAGTATTATATTATGATGATGAAATCCTTGGATTTTGGCAATGTTGGCGTGGTGTTCCGAAAAGGCCCCTGGGCTTTCTTATAGCCCAAGCCACTCCCCTTCTTCCCGGAAGAACTTTCCCCAATCCCCTCGCCTGCCCTCCAATCCAATCTCAACCCTAGCAGCAGCAGGCCGGCGGGCTATCTAGCATAGCAGCACGCGCATGACCCGCCCATCCTCTTCCTCCTCCTCCGCCCCGCCACCGCCGGCGGCCGCGGAGGCGGAGGCCACCTCCCTCGCGCCGGGCTTCCGCTTCCACCCCACGGACGAGGAGCTCGTCTCCTACTACCTCAAGCGCAAGGTCCTCGGCCGCCCGCTCAAGGTCGACGCCATCGCCGAGGTCGACCTCTACAAGCTCGAGCCCTGGGACCTCCCCGCCCGCTCCCGCCTCCGCTCCCGCGACTCCCAGTGGTACTTCTTCAGCCGCCTCGACCGGAAGCACGCCAACCGCGCCCGCACCAACCGCGCCACATCGGGGGGATACTGGAAGACCACCGGCAAGGACAGGGAGGTGCGCCATGGGCCCAGGATCGTCGGGATGAAGAAGACGCTCGTCTTCCACGCCGGACGCGCGCCCAAGGGCGAGCGCACCAACTGGGTAATGCACGAGTACCGCCTCGAGGGCGAAGAGGCCGCGGGGATCCCGCAGGTACCCACCCCTTTTTCCCTTATTCATTGAATTCTGTCTATTTGTTAATTGCTTCGGATTCATGCCTCCCGTGCACATTGTTTTCTATGTCCGGTGCGAAAAATCAAAAAATGGGCATCTGCATACTCTGATGTAAGTCTCCTAACTATATATGACTGTTCTTCCAGGACTCCTTTGTGGTGTGCCGGATCTTCCAGAAAGCTGGCCCAGGTCCCCAGAACGGGGCACAGTATGGAGCACCCTTCGTCGAGGAGGAATGGGAGGAGGATGACGAAGATGTCGGTTTGCTTCCGGTCGAGGGTGATGCTGTTGTTGACCATGAGATCCCCCCCGGTCCTAAGGAGATCCCTGGTGCTCTGGAGAAAGGCTATCTTCAAATGAGCGATCTCATTCAGGTATAGCCGCCCTTGCATCTTTCTTATTTGTCAGCGTGGTTTTTGTACATATAGAATTCATTTTGAGGTACACATTTAGGTCTTGTACTTGTTAGCCTCCGAAACCTGAGGATAACATAAAAAAGAGGATCTGTACTTGCTATCCCTCTAAAACCATTATATTGTTCCAGTTAAATTGAATGGCACCTGAAGAAGCGCTTGATACTTACATCTCATTTTTCGTCGATTAGACAGTGCACTCCTATTTATATGAATTATTCTGATAAATCTTCTATATGAGCCATTAATATTGTTTGCTTATGTGCAACTGTGTAGGATTTTTGTTCCTTTTTTTAAAGCCTTTGGTCATACACTGAATACTTCCTGCTTCCCTCTTTAAACATGCCACTTTAATGTTTGAAGTATGCATCAGAACCTTCAAATGGAGGCATCACGTTGATCATTTGAATGACCAACCTATGCTCTGTAGTTCACTACTTCTGCCATCTGTAGTAGTTCACTGATTATCTCGAGTGGTCTTGGTACCTTGTTTGATAATAATACATTGCTTTATAGGCAAAGGACACTTCTTCTAAATATTGTAGAATTCACTTGTTGAATTTTCTTTAATCTAAAAAAGAAACTTGTTGAACGTTCTGTTTTTTGGTGGTTCTATAGGTGGGTTTTAATAATTGTAGAGCTGTTATCATGTTTTCAAGGCAGATTTTGGTTTGCCTAGTATTGGAATTTTCATTGGTTGCTTCTAGTATCTGATTGAAGGAAAAAGGTTGTGAATTATGCTAGTGCAAGTGCAATTTGTATAACTGTCACACCAAAGACAATACTAAACAAGTGGTTGACTAGTCAAGTCATGGATTTGTATGTTCCTCTTGGGCCTTAGTACGCTTCTTCTAGGATGCCAGTTGAAGGCACGTAATCTATTAGGGGACCCAGGTTATGCTCATCATCGAAATGGGCCATGTGCACCTTGACGACAGAACATGATTTGTCAAGCCTTACATTTCTAAATACATATCGATTAATCATCCACCTTGCTCTTAACAGGGTTGCTGGATTTCCTCCAGCATTGGTCTTTAGCTTGTTGTATGTAACTTGTAACTTGTATTTTTGGAATTCTATTCCATGCCGTCTAGCAAGGACACTGACTTGTTTGTCTTTTTGGCATAAATCTTGCTACTTTTTTCTCAGGTAGCAAAGTTATATGAGATCACGACTGCAACAGTCATGATGTCATAGTATTCATTTCTGAGCATTAAAAGGTTGGGATTCTGTGTTGCCATCCATCTTTGACTTTATGGTGTGAACTCCACATCATGCTACAGTGTACAGATTATCGAACAACACCAACAAAACAAACAGCAACATAGCCTTTTTTCCCAAGCAAGTTGGAAATAAGTTTTTTTTATTGTTATAAAAAGCATTTCGTCAATCTAAATGAGCTTACTGTACATCCATGCAGGGGTTCTTTTTTTTATGTAAGTTATGATGTATAGGTGATCCATTTTTTCATACTCGGTTCATTTTGATTTTGGTATCAAATTTACACATTGGTATATTCGTTCTGATAACCGCTGTTTTCTTTTTCAGGGTTTGGGTGATCAAAATGGGAATGGTACAATTGGTTTGCCAGTTTCTGATACCTCAAATAATAGCAACCATTCTGAAGATATAGATGGAAACTCTGGGGACATTTTAAGTGATCCGAACCTTGGCTCTAATTTTCTTCAGTATGTTGAGCCTGGGGAGCAGAATAGCTTAATGCTTAATGAAAATATGATATCAAATGCCAATGATGGAGATTTTCTTAATAATTTCAGCCCCAGTGATGGGTTCTTAGAGCTGAAGGATTTTGCAGATGCTGCAAATCTAGATTACCATGTACGCAATGAATCCACCGTCTGGCCTTCGGATGGTTGGGCATGGAAAACACCCGATTCGTTGGAAACTGTAAATGGAGCTAACAATGATATTCCTCCACTCCCTGATGACCAGATCTTCCAGCCTGATGAGCTGGAACAGTTGTTGCAGTCAATACAAGAAGATTCCCATTTTGGCTCAAGTGTCATTGATCCCCCACATTCTTCTATAACAAATTCAGTTATGCCAGAGGATGATTCTTTGATGTTCTATGATGCACCCTTTGATTCCACCATGTGTGATGATGGGTTTAGACAGGTGAATGGAATTCTTAATTCCCCTGCAACCAATCTATCTGGTATTGGCATGGTGGATGATGGTATGCCATATTATGATGCAATGGATGACAATTTATTCAATGATATTCTGGGCAACATACAGGAGTCAGCTGGTAGTTCCCATGCTTTTAATAGTCCAGTGCTCACCCAAGAGGTATGCTTTTGTTTGAATCAAGAGACAAAGTTGCTGTGTTTTGTGCAGAGCATAGATATGTTTACTGGTGATCACCCACATTTTTCTACTTTTACAGGTCAACAATACCATGTATACATATAGTCCAACTCAAAAGGTTTTAGAACCTAATTTTGTAGTTGGTGCTCCATCATCTGCTAGGTTACCTGAGGCTGGTAGTCAGTTAAATTGTGTTGTTTTACCAGGTAATCTACTATGGAAAATTACAATAGGTCAGCTATATGATCCATGATGGAAAAGGCACATTTTTCATACCTTTTGCTCCAGATTCTGTTATGTTAGTTGTATACTTACCCTTATTAAGCAGGATTGAAGTATTAGACTGTTTTGTGTTGTTGAGAAAATCTAGCTCAATCTTGCTTAATGGGGGCAGTATTATATACAGCTGGCATGCAATTTCCTGGTCATTAGCTCGTGCCTGTAATACCTGTAAAAGGAACATTGTTGACAAGTTTTTTGTGTTGTGTTCCACAGATGGGCAGGCTAAGAGTAGTTCCATCGGAAAGCGGATATTAGATTCCATCTCTGCTCCACCAGCTTTTGCATCGGAGTTCCCGGCACACCTCCGCAAATCCTTAGCTCCTATTTCTGGATCACGCTCCAACACCTTCCATGTCTCTGCTGAAGTGATCAGTATAGGTAGTTTAGCTGTAGCTTCTGGGCCTGATAAGTGGTCCCTGCAAAAGAATCAAGGCATGGAGCTGCTCATCACAGATTTTGAGCCTGGTACCCGTATACACTGTGGCTGCAGTGCGATTACCACGGTGCTGCGTGGTGGCTTCTGCCTTGTCTTCTTTTCGGCAATAATGCTCTTAGTGAGCTACGAGGTGGGCATGTGCATCTATGGTAAATAGCAGCCTGGTATTGGAGTAAGATAATCTCATGATGTTTAGGTTAATCCGCTATGTTTTGAGGCAGACGCAACTTTGGCCTCCGTTCAAGTGTATTGCATTGCATGACATGGACCTGTGGAGTTTAGCAATAGCAGTAGCGTTTTGCAGCCTGAGAGCCAAATGGTGTATGTATGAGTATGAATTCCTCCAGTGCTGTTATCATTGTGTGCGGGTTGCTTACCATTGCATCGGCATGTGATGATGCTATTTGTCATGCTTCTGGCTGCAACGGACAGTGTTAGTGCAGAATCCTGTATATATATTTCAGATTCACCATGGCTGAATCATGATGCTTTTGCAGTACAGTTGTGCTGGTGTTTTTGAGTTTCTTTTTCATGTTTCAATTTCAAAATGGATGGTCGATCTAGTGATGAATGCAAATTTGCGGCTATGTCTACGGGTGGCTCTGTTTCTTTTGGTTTTGTTTTGCCATGAATGAATATCGATTGTTGCAATCTGAAAGCAACTTGATGATTCTAGCTATGCTTGATGCACGTTTAGTAGCTCCGCATCATGTTTGTTACTTTATTAGTGTACAAACTTCGCATCATAGGCAAATTCCTATGGCACACTTACTGAATATACATATAGATAGCTGCTGCATCTGTAAGCAGCTGCATCTCTCAACTATCGTCTTTGTTTCCGCCGGAAACTGTATTAACATTAGTGCGCATTCGCCCGGTCGTGCTGCTGTTACTAACTTACATCTCTCCTGGTAGCATGGTATCTTCTGGAAGATCACAAAATGCAATCCCCTGCATTCCACGAGGAAAAACGAAGTTGATCATTTCCAGCACAATCTCTCTTTTACATGCATACATCATTAAAAAAGGATTTCGGTAATCATGGTAATTTACCTCTCCTGTAAGATGGGCAACACATTTCTTCTCAGCAATCAACTCAGCTTCAGTCTGAAAGAATTAGAATTACAGGGTCAATGGTTACAGTAAAATCTTTTTTGTCGCATGTAGTCTACAGGTAATTGTTGAACGCAGTTCCTACTACCCTCACCTTTTTAATACGTTCCCAGAGAAAATCGTCCATTAACACATCAGTAGCTAGTTCATAGTCACCATCACCCTGTTGGAAGAATTTCATGATCATTAGAGTTGAGTCTGATCCTAGGAACCAAAATTATGCAGGCAACTTGGATCCTGAATTGTACCTTTGATCTGCATGGCATACTGAACACGGTGTCCTCTGCTATGCCATAGGGATTTCCAGTAGTATAAACCTGTGTTTTATTTTCTATCTTCCCTTCAGAGAAACACCAAAACAAAACAACGAACAATTTAAAGGGATCAAAACTAACCCCTGAAGAGAACCAATCGCCTTCTGGGGTGGGAGTTACAAGGGATCTAATAGCATCCACTATTGAAACAGCGGTTGATGCAGCTGAAGATCTGCCCCATTTTTGGATGAGTACACCTCCGCGCTGTTTAAATATGTAGGGATGAAACAAATTATGATACAGCATTGTCAAAGTTCTTGAGTGACAGATTGTTATGAACGCTGATGGGATCGAGAGGAGAGAGTGCTAAGGGAAGCGGCGGCGGTGCTACAGCACCCGCGGTGGTACTGTTCACGAGATGGCGGCTGCGAGGGCAAGAGAGCGGCGGCTAGGGTTGGGGGGCGCTGGGAACGCCGGCCGCGGGGCTTCGCCCACGGCCGGCAAGAGAGAAGGGATTTCCTTCTAATCTCTTGCTTGATTAGATTGATACATATACTCTCCTTATATAGAGAGGTTTACTTAACCCCTAAGCAAGCGACTAATTAACCCTAATGGGCTAAGGCCCAATAGGCCCTTGACTCCTCTAACACTACACCTCACCTGGACATGCAGCTTGTCCTCGAGCTGCAACCTAATAATGACGCTGATGATTCGACTCGATATAAACCTAACACCTAAAAACAAACCTTTTACATCTCGACTTATTTTATTATTCTCAACCTGAAATAGACTGGGACTCTTTATTTTTGTGGCCTCCTGAACAGAAGGTGAACACCATCTACGAACCGGACCTGTACGTCTACAGCCACCCGGATCCCAGGGAGACCATCGGAATGAGAGGGGAGGATAGGTATGGCCACCGGAAACTAGTCGCAACAGCGACCAGCGGAGACGTCCTCGCGGCGGCCGGTGACGGAACGTGATGGCGCTAGGCAATGTGCCTCCGCCGATGACAAGGAGGAAAGCGCCTCCCTTATCGCTGCTGTAGAATTGGAGTTCGCTACCTTGCGCGTGCTTGAAGACAGCGGCGAGTTGGCGCGAGCGCTGGTGGCCGTCCGACGGGGCGAGGTCGCGCTCCCCTTTGCCAAGGTCGACCGCCATCAAGGCTGCCTCGTGCATCTTCCGGCGCATCTCCTGTAGCCGTCTCTGCGCCAGGAGACGGCGTGCTGCAGCCGCACTGCCGCCTGGATGAATGAAGCTGCTTGGTCCTGTTGCTCCTTGCGCATCACGCGGACGAGCCGTCGCGCCAAGAACTTGCGCGTTGCCGCTTGTAGGTGCACGACCGCCTCTCTCTTTCGCTCAAGTTGTATAATCTCCTGGAGAGCGGCTTGTATCTAGACTATTGTAACCCTTATGTCGGCGCACAGATCCTTGGTGAATGATGGAACAATCGCTGCAGGAGACGCTCTTGCCTTTGGGAGTCGCACATTTGCAGCGGAACTTGGCACGGGGCTGGGGGCGGTGAACGACGGGAAGGCGGCCGTGGCCATGGTGGTGGCGGCCGTGAAGGAAGGGCTCCCCAGCGAAGTAGATCCATACCCCGGCATCCCGTAGGAGAAGGGCGCGCTGGATGTCAGCGAAGACGTTGGGGGTGCCGTGGACAGCGTGGCGGCGGCCGTCGATGAAGAACTCGCCAGGGTTGTAGATCCGTACCCTGGCATCCCATAGGGCATGGACGCCGCAGGGGTCGACGTCGGTGGCGGTTGAAGGCGCGACTCCATAGAAGTGATGCGCGCCTCCATGCGCGTCTCCATGTCACCCATGCTGCTCAACAGCTTGGTCATCAGGGCGGCCAGACCCTCCATGGTTGGCGGCGGCGGTGGTGGCTCAGACTTGTCGTTGCCTGGCATAGCTGATACCAGATTGTTACGGCTGTTGTTGGGATTGGAATTGAGATCGTGAGGGAGCGGCGGTGGCATAGCTGATACCCTCTCGCTCCCTCACGATCTTAATCCCAACAACAGCCATAACAATCTGGTATCAGAGAGAAGGGATTTCCTTCTAATCTCTTGCTTGATTAGATTGATACATCTCCTCTCCTTATATAGAGAGGTTTACTTAACCCCTAAGCAAACGATTAATTAACCCTAATGAGCTAAGGCCCAATAGGCCCTTAACTCCTCTAACACAGATAACTGCAAATATGTAGCAAACAGGGAGACGTACATTTTGAACTGTCAAGGTGAATTCTTCTTCTAACCACTTTGTATCCTTAATGACTTCTTTCGCTGGTCTCCCATCAATTTTGGCATTCAAGAAATCAGGAACCTATGCATGGTGATCAGTACCAAGTTACCAACAATCAGCGAAAAAAATGTATCTGCAAAAGCCTGGTCATTCATAATCATATCTTCACCTGAGTTGTTGAGTGGTTCCCCCAAATAGTCATGTTTGATACTTTGTCATAAAACACGCCTGCTTTTAGTGCTAACTACAAAAGGAGATTGCGTGTGATTGCTTAATCTGTTTTTCTGCTGGGAAAAAAAAGGACAAGAAACAATAAAAAGTCAACATCAGGCACCTGGCACTTTGCTCTATTTTCATCCAACCTCGTGAGCGCATGAAAATTTTTTGCAGGTATGTTTGGAGCATTTTTCATGCAAATCAACGCACTGCATCAAGGGCATGCCACAACTCAGACATGGCGATAGCAGAAAACATTAATACTTGGTAAAACATATAAGCATCCATACTTAGTGTTACAGGGATTTCCAACAACTATGACTTTCACATTCCGCGATGCCACGGCGTTAAGTGCTTTCCCCTGGCACAGTTAAAAAACTTTAGAGCACAACAAGAATAAGTTATTTCATCACCATTTGTTCTCATTGCACTCAAATATATGCTTGGTTGCTGGTTGTGGGTGTTAGCAGTTCTATGCTAAGGAATCCTTGTTAATTTGAGGGTGAAGTTTCATAAATGCTCCCTGGCACTCTTCCTGAGAGGGTTTCTTACAATGTCATGACATAGTACTTGAGAAGAAACGAGGAACAGAAAGAAACCTGGTCAGCATAGATTTGGCCGTTGATGTCTAGTAATGCAGCTCGCTCCATTCCAGGGCCTCGGGGCTTAGCACCAATAAGAAGCGCCCAATCTATATCTTCGAAGACCTCGTAAGGATCCATACCAATGCTGACTTCCCTCAGCAATGGATATAGTGAGTCCTCCAGTTCCATAGCTACGCCTACAGTTGCAATTTCAAGAGCACATTAGGAATGAAGGGCACATATATGTTCACTGTCACATTGATGGACTGATATCTGAGAATAAGGTTAGCTTGGAAGTTAAACAATGTAGCAAATACGATTTTTTTTTCTCTTTCTTAATATAAATAAATGGAGTTGGTGTGCGCGTTCAAGAAAAAAAATGAATTCCGCTTCACAAAAACTGAGGCAGAGAAAAAAGTCAGTTACCTTCTAGTGCTTGGAATGATCTTTCTGAGCCAAGTAACTTAAGTGCTATTGGTTGGTCTTGTCCAAAAACCTCACCAGAGGCAAGCTGAAATTTTTGTAGGCAAAGGTGTACGTGGTCAACAACACTGCATCCCCAGTTAGAAAACATGGGAACTTAGTAGGGGTGTAAAAAAGTGACCCTTAGATGCACCTCCAATCCTCTTTAGTTCGAATATTTGTACTATTTCTCCAAAATGAGGTTCTGTTTTAGAAAATTAGTACAACTATTTGAACTAAAGAGGGTTGGAGGCGCACCTAAGGGTCGCAATTTGCACCCATATAAACCTAGTAAAATACTTTATATGGAAGTAACAGATTACTTACTTTGAAAAGCAGATGATTTGATATCATCCCAGCCGCACCTGACACAGCAATGCTCACTAACTTCTTCCATGACTTGGACTTGCAATGTTCACTGTCCTGTGTTCCATTCGATGGGAGGGATGATAGATTGGTCGATAATACAAGTATGTAGTATAATGAAAAAAAAATCAACCAATGCCATGCCGATTCAAAGAGCCATTACATGTCAACACCATTTTTCTATATTGCTATCTGCTAAGAAACCACTACTCGATCGCATCGCACAGTTACAGGTCAATATTTGGTGGCCTGGACCGTACAGTGCTCTCCTTGAAGCTGGCACTCCACCCTACTACCTTCGCTGTGGTATGTAGGAAATTTATAGAGGCCCAACGGTTTTTTTGGTGTGCGCGATATCCAGTACCGTAGCAACAAGCTAGCGTATTGCAATATATATGTAAAATAAAATAATCCTATTCTAGTAAGTACTAATAAAGATTGTGCAATAGAAATACAGTAGAGTCTGATGTTTTTAATACAGTTGCTTTACAAAACCCTGAGAAGACGACGTACGGATTATGTATATATTCGGGCGCGGCATCGCAGTCTCCACACCAGCAACGCTAGCTTAGGTCGGAAAGGAATTCTACTTCGAAGCAATAGCAGCACGGGTCCAACTCCAAGGACGGTACAGCATGCAGCAGAAAGGAAAGGAACTAGTAGCCAGGCGATGGAACATTTCAACAAACACATGGCGTGACTGAGGGGGTGGATCGCGTGTGAGGCCGGTGACTCACCGCCTTGAGGTCGTAGATGGTGCTGAAGACCCCGAAGCCCTTGCGCGACGCCGGCTTCTCCGCCGCGACCGTCGCCGCGCCTTCCTGCACCTGCCTGGGGCGCACACATACACACATGTTAATCGCCCGCCGACAAACATGCATGCTGATATATATGTATTACTCCTACTAGCAGGTAAGCTGCTCGTCGATCGGATGGGTACTGACTTGGCGGCGTCGACGGAGCACCGGACGGTGGCGAGCGGTGCCCGGCGCGGGAGGAGGAGCTGCACGGAGCGGCGGAGCGCGGCGCCGGCGGCGAGAGGGGTCGTCACGAGGCGCGATCCGGGCGGGGAGTAAGCTGTGGAGAGGCCCATGATGAGGAGGAGCAGAGGAGCGAGTGGATGCTGGGTGGATGGATGGGAGAGGCTCTGGCTGGGTGTGTTTGGATTGCCCAGCCTATTTATACCAGTATAGTATAGCCCTCCAAATAATTGAAAAAATACATATAATCTGTGTATACGACGGAGGGCTGCCACGTCGTCTAGCTCTCTCTCTCGTCTCCATTGCCCACGTCACTGTCCATGTCATGCAGTCACTGTTCCTGCTCCATCTCCGCAAATTAGCTCCTCATGGTACAGCAGGAAAGTCATTTTCCTTGGAAGCAAACAAATAAACCCGAGACTAGGAAATCTCAAGCGGTCAAGCCAATTTCACAGGAGCATCGATTCGTAGCATATGCAAGTGCGAGACTTGAGCTCCTAGAAAGCTTCCCTGACTGCTCGGGCTTCCACACCGCCTCCGGTACCTCCGCCGCCAGCATCGCTAATTATCGCACTTCCACCGCTCCGCCATCATCTTCGCCCGATCAGCGGCGGATGCAGAATTGAGCTCGGGGGAGGGGAAAGGGGGAGGAGGGCTTTCTTGTTCTTCTTTCTTCTCCCGCCTCTCTTTCTTCCTCCTCAATTTTGTAGGGAGACTTGTGGGCCCTCCAATAGAGTTCTTGGGGTAGGAGGCTGGAATCACTTCTGCCCCCCACGCTGACTCCGCCCCTGCATGCATAAGTGAACCTCGACTGGCCTCGCATTCGGGCCCTCATTTTCCACGGGCGACTAGCCCGGCTGGTGAAAGCCCGTAGTTGGGAACCAGCAGCTTGGGAGTTTGACTCCCAGCTTGCTTCAGCTTTTTTCACGGGCGACGGGGCACTATATACGAGTGGGGCAGAGGTTCGTGGGTTTTCTCTACCTGTGTGAGAAGATTTTTTTTCTTAATACAATGCTGTAGGGGCGGTCTTCCCCCGCAGGCCGAGTTTTTTTTTTTTTACTCTCGAGTCCTCACCTCCACTGCTACTTTTTCTCTGTCCTCAAACATAATGTACCTCAGCATTGAAAAATTGCCCTCCAATACTATAAGGAATTAAGGGTAAATTAAGAGTTATTTCACAATTAACCTCTCTTCTTGTCGTCTCTCACGCTAGCTAGCTTTATCTTGGGATTATTGGAGCGAGGAATTCATTTTGCTTATCAGATGATCAGTTCATATATATATATATATATATATATATATATATATATATATATATATATAATATGTGAGTGAGATATGCATATGCATGTCAGTACACAGCAGGCGGAGAGCGAGGAACCAATGCAAGGCTAGAAGTTCTTGTCGGCCTGGTAGGTGACGCCGAATCGCCAGTCCGTGGGGAGGACGTGCCAGGAGGTGGCCTTGCGGTGGTCGCTGGTCATCACCCGGAACGTCAGCGACTCGCCGGTGAGGTCCTCCCCGGTCTGCCACACCTGCCCCCAGTTGCGCTTCAGCTCCGTCCACTTGACGCGCTTGCTCCCCTTCACCGACACCGCCGCCAGGTCGCCGGCGCCGCCCACGTTGGTCACCGTCACCATGTTGAAGTACCTGTTGCCGGTGATGGTGTACCGGATGCCGCCCTGCTTCACGCACGCCACCCGCCGGTACGACACCGGCACGATGCCGGCCTTCTCCTGCGCGATCTGCAGGAACGCCGGCATGCTCAGGTCGAAATGCTCCCGCGGCGGGTTGCACCACCCGCCGTTGTCGCTCGACTGCTGGTAGTTGGGCGGGCACAGGTTCGTCGCCGTCACCACCACCGTCGCCGGCGCCGCGCCGCCGGCCTGCTTGCAGCCGTCGGGGCTGTCCACGCACCGCACCTCGTAGCAGCCGCCGCACGCCGCGCCGTCGCCGAACAGCACCGGGCTCACGGCCACCGTCTGCACGCCGTACCCCTCCGCGCGGGTGTCCTTGTACCCGCACGCGCCCGCCGTCGTGCCGGACCCGTCGCGCCCGCCGTAGAAGGTCGCGTGCGCCGGCTTCCACGGCCCGGCGGTGAACTTGCCGTGGTTGTGGTGCACCACGCGCCCGCCGGGCGTCAGGGCCTTGACGCCGCCCGCGTTCGCGACGCCGGCCGACGCGACGGCGGCCCGCAGCAGCGACACGACCAGTCCCGCCGGCGGTGGCGCCATTCACGAACGTATTAGTATTACCGGGCGAGTAATTTGGTCGATTATTATTACCTATAATATACAATCTCTTCTTCGATGCGACGAGGTTTCTTATAAAAACTATAGCACGCACGTATGGCAGCTGCAGCACTGATAGATCTGCTCGCCATTTTTAGGTTCCTGCTGTCTTCTGGCTGTTAAGCCGGCTCTAATTCTGTGCGATGCAATTAGAGGCCTGGAGGAGCAATCGGAGGATGCAATGCAAATAGGAGTAAACAACAACACAGGATAGCTAGCTTCTTGCAGGTAATCGTCATCTTATTTATGCATGCTAAACATGCATGGATGCCAGTAACAATGCACATAACAAACACATGCTGAAACGTTTTACAGGCTGGTACAACAACAAAACATCTCGATAAGAGTTGATTGATGTTCATAGTGCTTAATTCATAGATGATACTCCATGTGACAACACTTATTTCCTCAACTAAATAAATATTACTTTTTTATATATATGATCGACCGACCGACCTGCAAAGGCTATATATTAACCACCACACCATGCATGGTGCAAATTCATGTAATACAAAAAAGGCACTGCCCCCAATAACACGATTGAAGCCTTTAGAAGGCCACCATGGATGTGACACTGAAGTCTCAACTGCAATCCGCCGAGCGAGCAACCTACAATGGAGTCAGGCCAACAACACCTGCGCAAAACAAAAGGTATGGAACACATGTACACTAAGGAGTTTCTCAACACCTTGAAGTTCCCTGGTATGCCAAACCATGAACTAAAGCTTAAAGTCGGTCTTCCAGTGATGCTACTCAGAAACATCAACCAATCTGCAGGTTTATGCAATGGCACAAGCACTTGAAACAATGCGCTAGGTGGCTCAACAACAGAAATTTGAATGTTTGATGTAAAATCATCGCAGTGCCTTATCTTTA
Organism: Panicum virgatum; assembly: GCF_016808335.1. Lineage (NCBI taxonomy): Eukaryota > Viridiplantae > Streptophyta > Magnoliopsida > Poales > Poaceae > Panicum > Panicum virgatum. The sequence continues at coordinate 48,051,783 of NC_053141.1, read as the reverse complement.
CCATCATATATATGTAAGAATCAACTGAAAAGGTAGTGATCTTTCTCATGCATGCATGCCCAAGTAACATTGCCATAACCTATGTATCTCCATTCATGGATTCATAAATATGGCAGAGAGAACTTACCACATGCCAGTCTTCCACCAGCATTTCCAGTACTGAGGCTAAGCTCATGGCCGCCTAAACACATTGGACAGATAAATAAGTATCATTCATGTATTAACTAAGACAGGAAAATGTGGAATGCAAGTAGAACTAGACACACCTTTCCCCAAATCATCTTCGAGCTCATGAACCACAAATGCTCTCCCAACAACTGAATTTGTGCCGCTCAAAGGAATCTGTGTAAAAGGAATCGCAAAAGATTACCAAACTGAATGAAATGTAGAACCAATATGAGTATAGTTTGTATAGTGTAAAAGTGTGATCTTTTTTTTAAATTTACCTGATTATCAACAATGGTTGCCTCAGCAACTCCTATATGATCACCATTATAACAAACATGCCACAAAACAAGTCATTATCCAGAAGAAGATATCTGCAAATGAATATCACAAGTGTACTAATGATTTTTACAGGCCTTACCCTCAGCATTGGCAACAATGTTTCCCAGGTCACCCGCATGGCGGACTTCATCTTCCGGCGCACCGTGTGTCAGATTGTTTGGGTTGAAATGTGGTCCTGAAATATAAAATTTTAATCTGTAAGTAAACAAAAAAGCATTTCGTAGCTTGACCAACTAGATGATTTAATTTGTTTTGTTTTCAGGGCACAAGCGTCAACAAGGAAGCCTGAATAGCATTGGATGATAAAAATAGCTGGATGGAAATTTAACAGTGATTTACAGAAGGCAGGCAGAATTTGGTATGAACAAAAAACAAACGTTGGCATAATTAAGATCAGTGGACAATTATGACCTGTCGATATGCATCCATTGGTGGTATCGCCAAACTCGTGCTGCAAAACGAACAATTGTATCATTATCCTGACATAACAAGGAGTTGAGATTAAAAGCTACACAATAGAAGAACACTCACAAGGTGGAAGCCATGAAGTCCAGGAGTAAGTCCAGTGACACGGACGTTGACAATGGTTGGTCCTGTTATGCAGGAGAAAGATTCATAGGGGCAATAGTAGGCAGAGGCAGTTATGTTTCAGGAGCAAAATACATGTGCACTGGTGAAGTGTTTGATAAGATGCCAGTGAGGAATTTGCACAAGTAATGGTATCAGCAATGAATGACTTAACTAAGCCCATTAGCCCAACAGTTAAGGTTGTTTAGTTGAGCTAGTGAACAGTTGAGACTCGTGCATATGGATCTTAGTCATACATTTGCCCCAAAACAGTGAAACTGTCCTCGAATTGAGTTTACAGAGTCTGCGTGAAGTATGAAGGTAGAATGTGCGCGCAAACATGAAGCTGTTTTCTTTTTTCTTGGCTGATGCCTGCTGCAGAGCAAATTGGTGCAGCCGTTGTATGCAATTAGAAGAAAACTTGAAATTTTCAGATAAGCGCGACACAAACTGGAGCAGATTGCTACAGCCCAGAGAGAGAGAAAAATGTGCTGCTGCCAATTAAGTTAAGAAAAGGGGGAAACAAGTAGTAGGGTGCCTGTTTCGGCTGCCCAGCGATCCAACTACCAAAGCTAAGCCTCCTGTACAAGATGAAAGGAGAAAAGGTGGATGGGAGGAGAAGGTGGCAAGGGGATTGGGACCGCACCGTCGTCCTCCTGCGTGAGCGTGACGACGCCCTCGACCTCGGATGTGCCCTTGAGGACGGCGACGGCCTTCTTGGTGGCATCGGCGAGGACGAGCGCCCTGGCGGCGGCGGCGGGACCCCCGGGCCCGGCGACGAGGCGTAGCGAGTGGAAAGGGCGTGCGGAGGAAGAGGGGGCGGCGAAGAGGGCGGCGGGCGGCGCGAGGAGGAAGGTCTGAGCGGCCATGGCGGCGGCGGCGGCGGCGGCGGCCTTCGGGACTTTGGGAGGGTCTTGGGTGCTGGGGGTTGGGTGGGTGACTGGCGGCGATAAGGTGGGCTCTACTACTATTATACTAGGCAAGCTCTGCTCTTGTGATGTGCCCGCCCCGGCGCCACGGCACACGGACACGGGGCGATCCCTTGTGATGTGCCGCGTGTGGTGTGGCTCAGCTCGCATCACCCGCGCCCGGGTTTGTCCGGATCCTGCTGCTCCAGAGCATTCTCCTCTTGGAGCTGAAACCAAATTTGCAAAGCCTTTTGTGATCCTTTAACTCTCTCCTTTTTTTTCTCCCTTGGATGATGCTTGCAAGGATTTATTGATTTTTGTTGGCAAAAGGTATGAGAGAAAACTTCACTCTGTTTTTTTTTGTGCCGTGACGCCTCGCTAGTGTCACGTTCGTGTCTTGCCAGAAAGCACAACCCGAGAGCGAGAGAGACTTGTTCTTCGACTTCGAGAGGTTATATTACTTGTGTCTTGGGACAGGATGGGATGCGTACATGATGCACTTCATTGCGCCCACACACACCTCCCTTGGCTTTTTCTTCCATAGTTACTTTGTTTTATTAAAAAAGAAAAGAAATACGTACTAGCACTTTGGGCTCATTTTGGTCTTTCCGCTTGCTTACTTTGTGACATGCTCGGCCCACTGAAACCCCCCGGACAACAAAAGGCTCGGCCCATGGCTTGTTGAAGCGAGATGGCAAGGCAATTAAAATTTGTTTTCCCAGCTTCTTTTTTTTTCCTCCCCTGTACGGGATGTACTACATGTTAGCCATTGCACCAAACACATCGATTAGATTGTGAGGGAAATGTGTTTCCATAGATAAACGATGCATCCATGCGCACCGCAAAAAAGCAGATGATGAATCAAAACTCCTCACGGAAAAGGAAAGGAAAAAAGAACATAGGAGTACCACTCTCCTCCGCGCAACAGACAGATACTGGATGGACAAGTACGGATACTACTAGTACTTGCAGATGTTCTCATGGATGGACAGATACAGATACAGATACTGGCTGGTCCCTTCTGGCCGGAAGAACATAGTACCAAGCAGTAAATTAAAATAAATTGCCAGTTAATCTTGGGCACTGGTGATCATCATATTCTAATTAATTAAAGATTTTCTGCATGCATGTATACTTCTGGTTCGGTTCCGAATCAGGATTCAGGACAGTCATCCCTCTGTATTATCATGCAGTTTGCTTTTTTTTTCAGAGAAAGTACAGTGCAGCCTGAAGGCGTGCTCCATCAACGCAACTAATGCGTGTGATTGGTGTTGTTTCAGACAGATTAAAGCAAGTTAATTAGTGGCAATGATATGTAACCGGTCGGTCTCAATTCAGGATCGGACATACGTGCTGGTACTGTGGCTGGTGCTGGAGTGGTGTGAGAGAAAAATACTGTTGGCTGGCTGGTGGCTGGAGCCTGGTGCTGGAGCTGTGTGTGAGAGGAAAATACTGTTGGCTGGCTGGAGGAACCAAACAACCAATAGAGTGGTGGTGTGCAAGCACCATGTGGGCATGTGATGACTTATGATTGGTATATATTCGGTGGTTAGGTTCCATCTATCAACTGAGCTGACGACTCCATCAGCCTAGCTTCGAACGAATAATATGAACAAATTATTATTCCTAGCTACAGGATATAAAGATTCTTCAAACAAATTAAGAGACCAATGCAAATGTTGATCAATCTATCTCTCGTCAACAGGAGTAAATAATGTAAAATCGACTAGGGATCGATCGACAGACAACAAATTAAAGAATAGTGGTGATCTGCCTGTTTGGCAAAATCATATCTGATGGTTCTTGCAGAGCACAGCACGCACAAGGGGGACGCAGATAGAGTCTGCGACATGTGCGTTCCCGCAGGACATTAGGTGCAAGAGAGCTTTCGTGCATAATAATGGCCTTTAATTAGATCTAACTAGTACGTATATGTCTATCGATCTGCTGCTTCTTATTCGGGGTTGTTTGACTTGTTCCTGCTGAGTTGATTGAGTTCCTCACATGCATGGACAAGTGCTCTTTAACTTGCTTCCAAGCTTGAGGAATAACTAGAACATTGCGCGGCGTTGCCGCGCAGAAATATGCCCTCAAGTTCAGGTTAATTTTAAAAAATTGAATTGCAAAAAGTCCGGGGGGATTTTCGTAAAATTGGTCAAATGCGGGGATTATTTGGTAAATTTGGCGTCGACGGAGTACCGGTCGTTTACTGAAAAGTTCAAGGGCTTTTTCATAAAATTGATGGACTTCAGAATCAATTTTTACAAAGTCTAGGGTTTTTCTTACAAAATTCACGGAGTACGGCACGATTACTAAAAGTTCAGGGGTTTTTTTGGTAAAGTAAGACTCCACAAAGTCCGAGGGGTTTTCCATTAAATTGATGGACTCCGTATTCATTTTAACAAAGCACGGGGTTTTTTTTTGGAAAATTTATGTCCCTATATATTCCTGACCGTCGGATCGCTGCGCAGAAATATGCCCTCAAATTCAGGTTTATTTTAAAAAATTGTACTGCAAAAAGTCCGGGGGATTTTCGTAAAATTGGTAGACTGCGGGGGTTATTTGGTAAATTGCCGCGCAGAAATATGCCCTCAAGTTCAGGTTTATTTTAAAAAAATTGAACTGCAAAAAGTCTGGTGGGATTTTCGTAAAATTGGTAGATTGCGGGGATTATTTGGTAAATTTGGCATCGACGGAGTACCGATCCATTACTGAAAAGATCAAATGGTTTCTCATAAAATTGATGGACTTCAGAATCATTTTAACAAAGTCCAGGGTTTTTTTACAAAATTCACGGAGTACGGCACGATTACTAAAAGTTCAGGGTTTTTTGTAAAGTAAGGCTCCACAAAGTCCGAGGGGTTTTTAAAAAAATTGAACTGCAAAAAGTACGGGGGGATTTTCGTAAAATTGGTAGACTGCGGGGGTTATTTGGTAAATTTGGCGTCGCCGGAGTACTGGTCGATTACTGAAAAGTTTAAGGGGTTTCTCATAAAATTGATGGACTTCAGAATCAATTTTTACAAAGTCCAGGGTTTTTTTTACAAAATCCACGGAGTACGACACGATTACTAAAAGTTCAGGGTTTTTTTTGGTAAAGTAAGGCTCCACAAAGTCCGAGGGGTTTTCTATTAAATTGATGGACTCCGTATTCATTTTAACAAATTATGGATTTTTTTTTGCAAAATTTACGTCCCTATCTATTCCTGACCGTTGGATCGCGATCCGACGCCAATATTTTGGGAGCTGACGTGGACGCGCTCCCTGGCCGCGAGCGCGAGCTCGCGACCAGCTTTCAGTTATTAAAAGATACTCGCGCGTAGGAGGTCCCACTTGATTTTTCAAACTTCCAATGAGCTTCCTTGGTTCCTTCCATTAGAGTTTTAAATTAAAGGTGGTTGCTTGCTGATCACATGCCAAAAGGCATGATTTGGAATGCGAAAGCGCAAAGCGGCTGCTGATCGATGTCGTCAGGCACAAATAAAAGCATGGCAGGTGTATGCATGAGAGATGGTGAAAATGCATTGTAGTACTTGTACCCCCCACCTTTATTTCGCTTTGCTCACTCAAGGAGAGCGATGAGATGCTGAAGAAATTAAAGAACTAACCGTGCCATATGTCCATACGACTACTAAGAAATAGACGACTAGTCTACTACTACCACCACCATGCATATATAGAGAGAGGGTCCTGTTGAATAATTAGGCAACTGCATGATTAAATTTCTCGAAATAAATAAATCATAACCATGACTAGATCTAGCATGAACAACTCTATCATACTAGTAGCAAGACACAACCAGATCATGATCATCTCAGCAAACATAATAAAGAACTGGATTAAACAGCAGTATACGTACTGAGTTTTAGCTTTCAGGAAGACGAACGGCGCTGGCGGGACGAAGACGGTCCTGCGAACGGAGTGCAGCAGACGACGATACGCCGCAGCACCAGACTTAGACGGAGGGCGAGCCGTGGCGAAGATCGTTGAGCAGTCGCGCCGGGCGCTTCCCAAAAATCTTATTTGCCCTCTCCCGGTGCAAGATCCCAAAGGCGAAAGGTTCCGGAGACCTGCTCTCCCGTTCGCCGGTGCATGCCGACGCTCGGGATGGAGAAGACTACGGTGGCGGCGCAGCAGCGAGAGGAGGCAAAACCCTAACTCAGATTAGATCTTCTTATGAATTCCCAAACCTTAGGGGACTCCACGTATAACGATTTATGGTGCACTTTTTTCATGAGTGAGGTGGTCCGTATTTATTGGGAGACAAACCCCCTACACCATCGTCCATTAGCAATACGGGACTAATAGATGGTGTACCTCTTCTTAGCGCTAATGGGCCTTTGAGATTTACAGCCCATAAATCTAACAGGTCTTTGCATTATTCTTGTGCTGGCCAGAGGCACATTTTATTTTTACGGCTATATATGTATGTATACTGATGGATTATATTTGTGGTGCACATGGGCAACAACACACACTAGTCTGATCTGACGATGAATTGGACAGGAGGACCTACTACGGTGCCCACGGCTACGGTACGAGGGAGGGACCACATTTTACTATTGCACTAACCTAGCCCCACACCAAAAGCAAAGCTTACTACTACTGTGCGTGGTAGCAGTACTGTACCACTACCCCCAGGCTGGTAGGAGATAGATCGTTCCTGAGTGCTTGGCTTTGGCTGGCTGTGAGAGGCTGCTTGGTCGTGATGGTCGGGATTGTGGAAGGAAATGCGAACGAGCACACAGGCTCAGCAAGCAAAAGGGAGATAGATTGATATGGTTTCCTTTGCTCCAGCCTCCGGTCTGCAGCCTACAGGGGGGAGCTGATCAAGGCAAGGCCAGGCAGACAGCAAATAAAAAGCAGAGAAATGACCCAAGCCAAGCAAGCATTAGCAGCCAAAAAGCCATGCCATTCCATTGATCCATCGAAAAGCAAGCAAACCCCCAGCAGCCCAACACCACCGACTTGAGATCTCCGATGGTATCTCTCTTTCTCACCCCACCGCCAAGCATGTCTCGTTTGGGTTTCTAAGTTTAAGTCATAAGTCCCGTCACATCAATTAAGAGCACTAAACATAAATTATTACAAATTTGATTTTATAAGTCGTGACTAATCACGAGATGAATTTATTAAATCTAATTAGTCTATAATTAGACTAAATTTAGTCATTGATTGCATTGCATCATCGTCATCCTACTCACTCTCACGCCATTTGTTGGGGGTACACGAGTCCATCACCAACTTTGCATCTTTTGTTTGGAGGAGGACACGACAGGACACGAGGAAGGGGGAGCCCCAGCCCGTCCCCCCTCCATACTGCAACAGTCGCCCCCGTCGTGCTCGCGTACCTACACACTACACTACATGCTGCTCCTGCTCCATTATTGCCAACGTTTGCCCCGCAGCTCTGCTCTGTGCTCTCTCCTCCGCCATCGCCAGCCTAATCACCACCCGGAACATCATCATCTCGCCGCCTCTGCTCCGCCTCGCCCCCCCTGCCTGGTACCTAGTACCAATCACACAGGCAAGGCAAGGCAAGGCAAGCTAGGCAAAGGCAAACCCCCCCGCCTGCTCGATTTGATTGATCCATCCTTCCCCCATTTCCCTTCCATCGGGATGGTTCCCGCTGCTACCAGTCGCCGCTCCTCCTCCTCCTCTTCTTCTTCTTCTTTCGTGCCCATGCCCAGCAGCCAGTACCCTGTGATCTGATCCGGGGGGGCATTGCTCCGCGGCTGGCTGGCTCCTCCAGTCGGGGCAAGGGGCGGCGGAGGGATGGAGGGGAGGCCGACGCGCCGCTGCGCCGCCGGCACCGCCTCCAGCCCCAGCCCCGGCCGCAACAAGGTCTGGGTCGAGCCGCCGGGCAAGACCCACCACCACCAGACCCCGGCGCGGTCACCGCCCCCGCCCCCGCCGCCGCCCAAGAGGGTGGCCGTGGTGTACTACCTCTGCCGCAACCGCCATCTGGAGCACCCACACTTCATCGAGGTGCCGCTCGCCTCCCCGGAGCAAGGCCTCTACCTGCGAGGTCAGTGTCAGTCCTCCGACCTCCATCACATATTCACATCAATAAAGTCGTCAGTGTTTCAAGTACCTGACCTGATGCGATTCGCGTTAATGGCGTTGCTGCTGCAGATGTGATTAACCGCCTCAACGTGCTGCGTGGGAAGGGCATGGCCTCCATGCACTCCTGGTCCTGCAAGAGGTACTACCGCACACTTCTCACTCCTCCAATAGGGCCGCGGGGCTAAAAATCCTACCTTTTGCTGCTTGGTTTCATTTCATCCCTTCTGTGTCGCTCGCTCGCCAGGAGCTACAAGAACGGCTTCGTGTGGCACGACCTCTCCGACGACGATCTGGTGTTCCCATCGCAGGGCAACGAGTACATCCTCAAGGGCTCCGAGCTCCTGGACCGCTCGCCGCCGCCAGGTAAAAATTGCTTGCCCATCATATATAGCAATAGCGGTTTCACACGCCGGAAGAATTGATTTGATGCCCTTCAATGTGTTTGTTCATCAGATCAGATCTTGGTTCAATTTGTCCTTCCTTGTCTTGTTTTAGATCGGCAGCAGAACGGTGTCAGCAACCCAAAGGTCGAGGGCCTCAAGCACCCCAAGGAGGAGTCCCCCCAGTCACGTGGTTCGCGAGAAGGATGTTCCTCCTCATCATCCCCGTCTGCCGCTGTCAAGGAGATCTCACCTCCGCCTGCTACTCCACAACGGCTACAGCAACAGGCGCAATCAGCATTGCTGCCGTCCTCGTCCACTTCCACCAACCATGAGGATGAGCAATGCCAGACAGGCTCATCTGGCAACCAGTCCCCTGAACCTGCAGGGAGAAATGCTCCACTATCAGAGGCAAGCTCCCCAGGACCTTCCGAGTACAGAGTCTGCAAACCCAACGGAGCTCAGGATGCCGCCACACAAACAGATGATTGTGAGAGAGATGTTCCTGACAAGGATACTCGCCTGGCAGGACTGTCCATGGAGGCTGCCACATCAGATGCTGAGATTCAAGAATGCCACGAAAGGACCTCGCTGGTGTCTCCAAAGGGACCTGAAATCGTTCGAGAATCACCAGCAGTGTGTTCGTCTGATGCTTCGCCTGGTGGCAGAGTTGAGACCTTGGAGTCCCTGATAAGAGCAGAAGCCAGTAGGAGAAGTAGCTTTAGAACACTAGAGGAGGAGCATATGTTTGGTCCAATGGGTGTGAAACTCAAGCCGGCCAATTTGCTAATGCAGCTTATCACTTGTGGGTCTATATCTGTGAAAGAACACCGAGGCTTTGGGATCATCCCAACATACAGGCCTAGGTTTACACAAGTTGAGTTCCCTTCTCCAGTGTTCTCCACTCCTGTGGCATTGCGACACCTTGACAAGATCCCATGTAATTCAGGAACAATTGGAATGAGAGCTCCAGAGTCTGAATGTTTCAGCGGGACCTTGGTTGAGACCAAGAAGCAGGATGAGTCTGGGAGAGGAATTGACACACTCAAACGCTCATCATCTTATGATGAGGATAGGTAAAGTATATAATACTACAGCAGATTGTTCTGAACTTCTGATCTTGGGCTATGGTGCTCTTTCTTCAATAACCATGCCTCATTATCTTCTTATCAGTGGCTACTGTACCTTCTTTTAGAACTTTATTTATACTGGTTAGTTGCACTGAATGTTGGGTTCTAACTAGTCGCATTAATGTTGGGTGCTAAAGGCTCAAGTTAATTCTTATGTCTTTCTTTGTTCTATGTTATGATAGTTCCTAGACCAGAGGTATAGCAGAAGAAAAGTGACTCCAAAAGTAGGACACTCGAAAACAAATCATGTAATTTCCTTAGGCGGTTACCATAGTTCGGCTAGGCGCTCGCCTAGGCACGCCTAGGCGCGATTACTAGGTAGTCGGAGGGTGTCCGCCTCGCCTATGGGGGTAGGCGGACCCCTAGGCGGCGGCAGCTCGTCGGCAGCGCCGGTGGGGGTGGAGGAGCGCCTGGCAGAGGTCGCCGGTGGGGGAGGAGCTGCCGGCAGCGGCGGGCGCTCGCGCAGGCTTGTGCGGGCGGCTGTTGGCGCGGGCGCGGGCAGTGGAGGGTGCGGGCGGCGGAGGGCGCGGGCGGCGGCGGGCGCAGGGGCGGGCGCTGGTGCGTGCGCGAGCAAGGGGTGGGAGGAGGAAGGGATAAGGTGGATAAGATGGGCTGGGCCATTGTTATGGTGGATAAAGTGGGCTGTGCCGTTTTTATGGGCCTTTCTTCTCTTTTCTCCCTATTCCATGACCATTGATCTTCTATTTTTTTTTCCTTTCAAGTACTTAAGTATGTATTAATAAATTAAAGCATGTATTGATCATCGCCTAGAAAACCGCCTAGGAACGCCTAGGCGCGATTAATCCCGACTAGGCGCTAGGCTAAGGGTCACCGCCTAGAATCCGCCTAGCGCCTAGCTGAACTATAGCGGTTACTTTTAAGTGTCAAACTGAACATGTTATATGCAGTGTGTCACTAAACTGTACCCAAGCTAGAAATTTGCAGATTCTCACTTTATAGTTAACATGTTTTGTTACATCGCTCAAGCAATTCAATTGTTTAAATATGGTCAGGTCTTTGTTGTACCCCCAGGCATACTGATATTTGACATGGTACCTCCTTTGAACATTTTCCAGGGTTTATAGAGGAGCACATTCCAAAAGTGACACAGAAAGCTCTGTGGAGTCAGGTAGTTTCAGGTGTCTCCCACAAACTATCAGGATTATATCTTGTAAGCAATCGAGAAATGGAACAATACTCTCCCCAGCCTCTGACGTGAGGTACAGCTCTAGTCGACAAGAGTATAGTGCCAGATCCTCGCCACTGGATTCATCAAAGAGTGCAAGCAATAGGATGACTGATCCATCACTGGGTAAACTATCTTCTGCGAGAACAGAGTCATTCCATGAGCAAAAGGATGTGATCAAGATTGAAGAAAGTTGAGTTGCCTCTCACTGTTCTCGTTTGTTCATCTACTGGTTCCGTTTCTAAAAACTGACAAGATAGACTGTCTAAAACTGCAGGCTTCCTTCTGGAGCTCGGGTTATAATCCAGTCCGCACCTTTGTGTGAAGAAAGTGACGACAGCAATGAATCACTGTAAGGGGACGTGTTACATATATGTTTTTCTTCTTTTTGATTCATTTTGCTGAGTACGGCGTTTGTTGGAAGTTGGTGTGCGTGTCATAGCTTTTGGAGCAGGTTCAAAGGTATTCATTTTGTGACGTGTGAATGTGATAATAGATAGTCAACATTTTCTCACACCTTGAAGAAGAGAAGAGTTTGATTTTCCCACTTCGGTATCTCAGTGCAGTCAGTTTTACTGGCTTTATTTCTTCAAGTAAATATGCATGCACTGTATGTCCACCCGACTATCAGTGTGTTGTTTTACAAATATCAAGCAAACAAAAACAAGATATCCCTTTTGGAATGCAATACAACCATAAAGCAAACTTTGCTTTTAGTAGTATCCTAAGTAGGGTGGCACCAGAGCACAACAAATACATCACTGAAAATCTGGATGACTATGGATTCTTGTTCTAGGCTGTAACATGGCCAAGTATATATCTATCCTTTCACGAAATCATGATAGGACTACATACAACATTACATCATCACTGGACCACTCGAAAGAGTGAGAAGTGGGAATGCATTTGCTTTTGTTATGTGGAACACTTGGCCCGCTGTCATGTTGACCTTGCTGCATTGAGTTGAATTGGAGTGAACCCCTGACTGCAAAGAATGCTGTTGTTTACTGCTCATTTACTTGTCTACATGATGGATGGTGGGCGCCTGAGCTTTTCAGTCAGGGATGGGATCAGTCTGTTGGATGGTAGTTTGGTACCACCCCTTTCAATTGACTTGGGCGCTCGTCTAAGTGGTTTTTTCCTTGTTTAGTGATGAATTATATAAAATGGTGAAGCAGGTACGTGAGGCGTGTCTAGCTCTGCATTATCTGATCCTCAGTACCATGTTTCTGAAGTCTGAACGTGAAATGACAGTATCTAGAGCATCAGGCAAGGCTGTGCTTGTTTCCTTGTATATGTTTGACTGTTGATTGCCTTTTGTACAACCAAGTGAGTGAAGGAACAGGGTGGTTAGTATTCTGTTGCATATGTTGGTCTGCTTCTGCTAGAGAGAGGCAAGGCATGTCATCCTTGTGTTGTTCAATTGTATCGCTTGTTCCCAGTTGTTCTAGATGAGAGTTGCAACTGAGAGTGAGGCCTTGAGTCAAAACTGATAACTGAACTGAAGCAGAGGATGACTGCCGCCAAGCATGCTCAATGCAGCATCTGTTTTCTGTCGATTCAGATGAGATGTGAGTCGCTTGTTTGCCATCCATGTCGCCGGCTGAGAGGTTCATAGCTATGTTATACTTGCTGGTGTCACTACTCACCACATACAATTTCAAAACAGGCGGCATGGGTTATAGGGCCCATGGATGAGGAGGATGGTGGCTGAACGGCACAAGTTCTGATTCAGAGTGAAAGAGCCAACCTCCATCAAGGAGTTTTGAACGGCTGCTACTGCCTCAGGACAGTCTGCCAAACTTAGACCTGTTATAGAGCTTATATAAAATGGATATACAAGATTTCAAATTAGAAGAAAAATATTAAAGATATGCACATTATCCTACCTATATAGCTCCACGACTAGCACAGAATGCTTCTTGCAACAATATATGACGTAAACGACACAAAACTTCAATGTTGGGAAATGTTTTTGACTTAGGCAGCATTTAGTGTAACACCTCATGTGTTAATTCCTAGTAATTAGGAGTAATCATGTGTTTAACACCGTCATTAACACTAACCGTGCTTGCATAAAATATTTTTAATTACATTTTGCTAGCTTGTTAACACATGAAATGATGACTATTTTTCAAATCCAATGAAACATGTTTTAAAAAAAAATAACTTTTAAATTTTTGCTCAAATAAACCTTTGCCTAAAAACAAAGGTTTAGAGTTTTATACTGTGAACAACTTTCCTATTGGTGGATTTTGATGTTGCTATGCAAAAAGTGAAGAAAACTTTTAATTTTGCTTTGAATAGGACATTAATGTTTTGGTTTTAACATTTCAACCCCAAATGTAAAAACATGCTTAACATTTAAATAACATCATCATAAGCATCATCAATGCATAATGGAGAATCATATGCATGTGAGTATTTGTTTGAAATTTAAATTGATGCTTGTTTGAATGAATGCTTGTGAAGAAAGTTTAAATTTTTCTACACAACTTGGCCCCAAAAATTTTATTCAAATACTAGATTTCAAATGTGGATTTAAAAATATTTTTGCAGAATTTTGTGACCTTTCAACAGAGACACAAAATTCTAGGAAAGTTCAAAAGTAGTCTCTTTGTTCTTTTTTTGCGACCAAATTACAAAAGCTTTTTGAGTGACTCTTGATGCATTGTGTTCTTGGTGATTTTATCTATCTCTGGTAAAAATTTGGTGAATTTTTGAGCCTAGGAACATCTCCGTTTTGAATTTCAAACATGTTTTCTTTATTTTTTTCTCGCCCGGGCCCACCCGTCAGCCTCCTCCTCTCCTCTTCCCTGCTCTGCTTCGGCGCGCCGCACGCGTCGCCACGCCGCCGGCCAACCTCGCGCCACGCGCCGGCCATCCTCGCGAGCCATGCCGCCCTCTCGCTCTCTCCTCGCCTTAAAGCCCAGCCCGGCCTTATCCTCCGCAACCCCCTCAAACCCTAGCCCCCAAACCGCCATTGCCGCGCCACCCCCGAGCTCCGTCGCCGCCGCGGTTCGCCGTCTCCGGTGAGCTCCGCCTCGATTCCTCGCATAGGAAGCTTCCACTCGTCGTCCTCCTTCGATTCCCCTCCTCACTCGGCCCCTTCCCTCACCGCGCAGGGCCGCCGCCACTCGCCTCGGTCCGCCGCCACCCAACGCTGTCGCGCCGCCCGTCCGTCGCCGCTTCCCGTCCGCGCCACCGCCGGTGAGGTTTACTGCCTCCTCCTCTTCGCCGTGCACGCCTTCCCCGGCCTGCTCCGGCCTCGCCGCGCCGCCGCCGCCGTCGCCGCCTCGCGTCGCCGCCGCCGTCGCCGCGTGTGCGCACGCGCCTCGCGCTGCGCGCACGCCGTGGCCGCGCCCACGCGCGGGTCAAGGTGCGTGCCTTGCCTTGACCCCGGCTGGGTGGGCCGCTGGCCCGTGGGCCCCGCCCGTCAGCCTCAGGGCTGGCTGGCTGTGGGTGCTTCTAGCAATTTTGCTAGGATTTGTGATATTTATTTTGTCTGCAAACTTGAAAAATGCGTAGAAAATCATACCGATCTCGGAAAATGCGAAACTTGTTTTGTTGGATTTGTATCGCTGAGGTCTACTTAGGAAAAATGTTGTTTTGTATGTTTCACTGCTGTTTGTTAGGGTTTTAGTGTGTTTCCGTTTAATCTATTTGAAAACGGTTTAGGGTAGAACTTATTGCTGGAAAGTGATAAAATGGCAAAATCAGTTTTGTTAGCCCTGAGTTCATGCCTAGTTTCTATGATAATTTTCTTAGTTTTGTTTAGATAAGTTTGCATGTCTTTTCCGATTTATCTTGTTTTGAATTGTTGAAAACTAATATATTTATGATTAATTATAGGAAAAATATTTAACCTACTAGCTGTTCAATGTTTTTATGATGTATTGATTTAATCATGGATAATGACTGTTTAAGCTTGTTTATTTAATATCTGCAGTTCTGAATGTTCAAAAATTATGAAATTTATGCAGTAGTGTACTCTTCGCATGCTTAGTTCACCGTAAAAATTTGGTGCCCAGAAGTTATGTGCATGTTTGTAAATATATTTTTGTTCTGTTTGTCTTGCTTTGGTTAAATTAAATATTTTCTGTTGTTAATAAATGTTGGCAAAATATTGTTGCATGCCTTGTCAATAACTCATCATGCTGGTAAATTTTGGTTACCAGTTTTAGGCGGTAAGTCATGTATCTTGTTAGTTAAATAAATTATCCTAATTATTCTTTCTTGCTTTATATCCTTGCATAGCCTTTTCTAAGCAAGCTAGTAATGCTTTTTAGTAGGAAACACTTCAGGCTAAAATACTTGAATGAACTCTCGTGTTGCAGCACCAACTCTTTTGCCTTTTGAGTTTGTTTGTTGTGTTTACTCGATAAATGATTGCCCAGTCATGTCTTTCCTTTAATTGCATTGCATTTGCATTGTTGCATCTCATTTAGGTACGCTAGATGCGCGACACATGGAACTAAAGGACAAAGTTGAAGCCGAGCTAGAAGATGGTGTACTGGTGGGCCGATCCAGAAGATGGAAGTACCGACTTGAGTCATGCTTGGGCCAGAGATGCTATCAAGCGGGAGCAACTGAAGGCCCGGCCCAAGGTCGGAAGGGCCCAAGGCCTTGTTTCTACTAACACTGACTTAGTGTTAATCCCAGGTAAGCCCCGGAGCATAACCCTAATTTTAAGTATTCGATGTTTATTTAAGTATTTCGTGCATTTACGTTCTAGGAGTTGTATGGAACTCTAGTATGCATGTTCTCCCTAGGTACCTGAGGGTCAATACTAGTATGCAGATGTCGTTAGAAATGCTCTGCTAAGTAGGATCTCGGTAGAAGTCGAGTGATTCCTGTCACTCGCGAGATTTAAGATCTTGTTACTTGTGGCAATGTGGTTTGAGAATGAATCAATGAGGAAAGAGAAATGAAGACCGAGCGGAGATGAATTGGTTCTGGATATGAAATGGATGGAAAGTAAGCCTCCGTCTGTGTCGATTGAGGACCGTACCGTTGTTGGCATTGCTGACCGAGTTTGAACAGTACTAACCACATGCCGGAAGTAGGAGGCAGTCGAAACCGGTAAGCTAAATACCTGATTTGCAACGATACTTTGAATCGTGACCTGCTACTCTGGGAGTGGAATGATGGCGGGTGTTGGAGTATATGTCGCCTCCTAGTTCTCTGGGAGTTCGCTGTGAGGGACCCTTCACCCGGGTTTTGGCAGGCGTGATTCAGACGTCGGGGTAATGATGGGAACGGTTGACATATGTGGTCCGGCGTGGCTGCACGTGTCGTGTGAGTTAGGTCCACCTTGCAAGGTTAAATCGGATCGATTCGCCGTCTCTCTCGGTTAAGAGAACCTTGGTCACTGTGTCACATCGTAGTAAAGAAGTGAAAATGAGAAGAGAAGTATGATGAGATATGTTTGTGGTACTCTATAAAGATTAATGTGATCAACCATGCTTGCTTTAGATGTCAGGCAAATCTAGTTGGTACTTGATAAACTAAAATTGATCTAAAATATTGAAAGTAAGGATCCAGTATTAGTAGCTTTTCAGCAAAACAAACTCCAGAGCCAAAAAACCTTGCATGTCTAGATAATGGGCTAAGTATACCCTTAGTCGGGTAACCCTTACTAAGTATTAGTATACTCAGGGTTTGTTGTTACCCTGTTTTCAGGTATTTACTGTTGGTGGAAGCTGACCAGGATTCACGTCGGTGGGCTCGATGTGACATCCTCCCGATTTCGTAGGTCTCGTGGTTTTCCAACTGAACTTCCTTTCTAAATTTCTGCTGCACTTTTAACTCTGATAACTTTTATTTAAACTGTCGTGGTGCTACAAACCACAGCCGGGTGGCGGAAGGCACCCGCCCTAGCCCAGAGGGTGTGTACTCGGGGGTTAGCTAGTCCTAGTTAGATCTCACTCCAGAACACGATGAACACAGCAAGATTTAGAGTGGTTCGGGCCGCCGGAGCGTAATACCCTACGTCCACTATGAGTTGTATTGCCTTGCCTCGAGAGAGTTCGAGAGGGCTTGTGTTTGTTCGAGCCTATAGTGCACAGCGAGCGCCTCCCTTTTATATCTCAAGGGAGGCGCGTACATGGCTGTTGGGTCCCCGACAGGTGGGCCCAACGATGTAGTATAAAATAACGTATTGTTCATACATTATGGCGTCACAGGCAAAGGAGATCTCTCTCCTGGATTCCCTTGCCTGCTCCTGGAGTCCCTCGTTCATCATGTCCAGGCGCTGTCTTGTCGGGACGGTGCCAGACGTAGCTAGTGGCGTCGCCTGCCACGTAGCTGAACGGCTGTGTAGCTTGCGGCGTAGGCGGCATGATGGAAAAGTGCCGTGCCGTCGTATCCATTTAATGCTGCAGACGGGCTTTGCGCGGGTGCGGAACAGGCGGCTACACTGTGTACCTTGGTAATACGCGGTGCATAGTGAGGCCTGACAAAGGCTGTCCTGCGTGCCGCGGCGGCAGAGCATGCCTCAACCATCTGCATTAAATGCGGTGGGTGGGCGAGTCTTCTAGCGGAAGGCTCGCGCACGAGCCCACGCCCGTGCCTCCGGGACACGTGGCGGCTCCGGACCCCCGCACGGTAAGGGAGGTCCGGATGGACGCGGGAGGTCCTGGACCCCTATGGGGGGTCCGAGGCCTCGGCTGTCGACACGGAGCTTCCCTTCCTTAGGGGCACGTGGCGTCTCCGGACCCATCCCCAGGCGGGGAAAAGGTCCAGGGCCATTGGCCTGGTGAGGAAGGAGCCTGGCCCGTGGGCCTGGCTACTCCGTCCTTTGCGCACAGTTACGGATAACTACGCGGGTCCTGCCCTGCCGCAGTAAGAGTGGGTACCCCTGCTACAGGGTACCGACAGTGGCCCCCGGGCCCACCTCGGGGGAGGTTCGAACCCGCAGGTGGGGCCACTACTGCGATTTGGCTCTGTATAGCTTGAAGCTTCTCACTGCAGGGGTCTTTGACTGGCCTTGACCATCTATCGAGTTGTTTGCTGCCTCATCGCATCGCAACAGCTTACTGACTCATGGTCCCCACATACAGTGGTTCACCTCATCACGCGCGCGACGCTCGGCACTGTTGCGGCCGGAATAAATGGAATATTTACTATCGGCGCAGTTCCCGAAAAACTTGGCCACGCCAGCGCTTAATACGCGCACGTCAGCTCAGCTTCCGCCTCGCTTCGCGTGCGGGCGACGGTTCAGATCCCGTCTTTTCACACCTTTGTTGGTTACCCACTCACCCCGACAGGTGGGCCTGGGCCCCCATGTCATGGACTGGGCGGTTAACACCAGGTGCGGGCGTCGCTTGGGTTCCGGCGACGGTTCCGGGGCGCGCCGGTTGAGTCAGGCTTTATAATGGGGCGAACCGCATACCGCGGTTACTTTCCCGCATTCGCCTTCTTCCTTCCAACCTTTGCACCCTTTGCCTTCGAGATTTTCTTGCCCCTTGTTCCCCCACGCAGATTGCTCCTCACTTCCACAGAGAGATGGCATCCCTTGTTCATCCTCGCCGCTTCCAGACCGAGGAAGAGTTGAACACGGTGCGCCGCCTGCTTGGGTGGAGCGCACAGGAGACCGGCTGGGGGGTCCGAGCAGGCTCGGTTCCCCTTGGCAACCCCCGCGCCGGGGAATTTGTGCTATTCACCTCACACATTTCCACCGGCGTGGGGCTGCCGATTTCTTCGTTCCTGCTGTTGCTGCTGGAAGACTTCGGCCTCCAACTTCAACACCTGACGCCCCACTCCCTCCTCCTGACGTCCATCTTCGTGCATTTGTGCGAGATGTTCGTGGGAGTGCGGCCCTGCGTCATCCTCTTCCGCTACTTCTTCATTCTGGTGAGGTCCGGAAGGAGCAAGGACGAAGTGGGGGGGGGGGGTACTACTTCTAGATAAGAAGTGACCTGCCGACTCCTTACATTCCCGGCCTTACTGGCGGGAAGTGGGAGGAGTGGCGCAGGGATTGGGTGATCGCCACCACCGAAGCCAACGAGCGCCTCGCGCCTGCCGACCGAGGGGCCCGCCACCGACCGCGCATCCTGGAGGGCCAAGCCGTCCCTGCAGTCGGAATTCGACTCTGTGCTGGGCAAGATCAGGTCGCTGGCGGAGAGCGGCCTCACCTCGTGGCACGTGCTTGGAGATTTCCTGAAGCGTCGGATCGCCCCCCCTGAAGCAGCGGCAGCACCCTGCTTGGAGCTTCACCGGCCTCAACGACTGCAGCAGGACCCACCGCGGAGAGGGGAGCGACTTGACCCAGGAAGCCTTGGAGGTCCTGGTGCGGAACGTGACGGGAGACGCCTTCATCCCGGAGAACCTGATCCTTCCTCAGGGTATTGTTCCCCTCTGCGAGAACTCCGCGAGGGTGGCGGTGCTGGCTACCCTGCCAACTCTTGATGACGGGGGGCTGGCCCCACGCCAGACCGGAGCCGATCCGAACCGTGGGCTCCGGATCCCTGGCGCATCCGGGGATCAAGCTACACTGAGCACCGCGGGGTCCGGCGCCACCACGAAGGGGAAGCAGGCCGTGGCTAGTAGCGCCGCCACAGCCGGTTCCAGCCAGGTACAGAGCAGCTCCGGTGCATCGTCGGGGGATGCAGGCCGGCGCAGGCTACTCAGGGGTGACGGGACCCCAGTCACGGAGCCCACCATGAAGCGTCAGAGGACCGCTGCGGGCGCGGGCCAGGGCAGCTCCCGGGCCACCGGCCCTCGCGGGTCACCCGGGGCGTCTGCGTCGCCACCATCGCCGCCAAGAGATTCCTGCCGCCGGTAGCAACAGCAGCAGCAGCCGCGGGAGCAGCTGCAGCGGGCGCGAGAGCGGCAACAGCAGCAACAGGTTCAGCCCCGAGTTGCGCCCGCGCCGCAGCCAAGGGAACAGCAGCAGCAGCAGGAGCAGGCCCGGGTTGCGCCTTCATCGCAGCTGCAGGAACAGCAGCAACAGCAGGAGCGGATGTCGGGCCTCCGAGGACGCTGGGTACCCAGCACTTCTGGGTTAGTGTTATTCTGCTCTCTTCCCTTATGCCAGGTGCTCTGCTTTTTGCTGAAGGCTTCTCCGCTTTGTTGCCAGGGCTCCTCGCCCCAGCAGTTCTTCTACCATCGCCGGCTCGTCGGCTGGTGCCCAGGCGACCGCGGCCTCGGCGGCGGCAGCAGCGGCGACGGCGGGCGCGGGATCCTCAGGTACAGTGACCTCTGCCAGCCCAGTGGTGCCCGATGCGGTGCTGACAGGCGCGTCATTACTAGACTCAGCATCACCTAACGCTGCAGCGGTGGGGGCGCCTGCGACTGGCGCGGCAGACGCAGCGGTTGCGGAGGCGCCGGCGCTGGGCGCAGCCGTACCCGACGCAACGACGGTGGAGGCGCCGGTGCTGGGCGCAGCCGCATCCGACACGGCGGCGGCGGAGGCGCCGGTGCTGGTCGCAGCCGCACCCGATGCAGCGACGGCGGCGGAGGCGCCGGTGCTTGGCGCAGCCGCATCCGACACGGCGGCGGCGGAGGCGCCAGCGCTGGGCGCAGTCGCACCTGACGCGGCGGCGGCTGAAGCACCGGTGCTGGGCGCCGCCGCAGCGGCGGCGGAGACGCCGATGCCGGGCGCAGCCGCACTCGACGCAGCGGCGACGGAGGCGCCGGAGACGAGTGCTGCAGCGGAAGCTCCCACCTCCAGCTCCGATCCTGTTGCAGAGGAGGAGTTGGAGGTGGTCTTTGGCAGGCAGCTCCTGCAGCTCCAACTCCCGGAGGAGGAAGCGACTCCCCTTCCCCAGCTGCTGACCCAGGTCTGGCGGTCGATAGTGGAGGCAACCTCCTCCGCCGAGGTGGCCTTCCGGCAGGAGTGGTCTGCCCTGGAGGGCGAACGCCAGCGCCTCTTCGACTGGCACACCCGCCTGGAGGCGCACACGAAGGCTGAAGCCTCCCGTGCTGCGGAAACCCAGTCAAAGCTCAAAGCCGACCAAGAGGCCTATCGAGCCAACCTTCTGTAGGTATTCAACCGGGAGCTTGTAGTATCGAGCCGGGAGAAGACCCTGGCCCAGCGGGAGGAGACTTTTGCCTTGGAGGTTGTTGGCTTCGCGGCTTAGCGGTCCGACCTCGAGACTCGCCTCGCGGCTCAGCAGTCCGAGCTGGAGACCCGCAGCCAGGGTCTCGAGGTCCGGAGGCAGGAGCTTGACGTCTTCTCTGCGACTCTGCAGGGATGGCGCGAGCAACTGCAGGAGAGAGCAGGCAAGCTGACTGTTGCCGAGGCAGAGCTGGAAGAGGACCGGAAGTCCCTCTACAAGCGGGAGGCCCACGCCACCGGCATAGAGAAGGAACTTGGGCGTCAGCGGTACTCCCTCAAGAAGCTGAAAGAGTGGTCGGAGAAGAGGAAGGCCGAGCTCGAGGAGGGGTCCCGCGAGCTCGAGGAGAGGTCCCACGAGGTGGAGGTGGCCAAGGCGGCTCTGGACACCCGGGTGCAAGAGGCGGTCCAGGAGGCGGTCCGGAAGCACCAAGAGGACCAGCGCGTGGAGGCCCAGCGGATCGCTGACTGGGCGACCGAAGCGAGCCTGGCACTGGTGCCACTTGGACTGAGCCCAATCCAGGTAGTGGAGCCGCCAGCTTCGATAGCTGACGCCCTCCCAGTGCTGAATTCGGCTTCGGATAGGCTCCAGCGTCTGGGGCCGGTCCTTGCTGGCCAGCTCGAAGCCGAGGGTCGCGAGCTGATCCGGATGGTGGCGGAGCACATCCTGACCTGCCTCCGGAGCCACGACTCGGCCATCTCGCTGGCGCCCGTGGTCGGTGGCCCTGTAGCGGAGACGGAGGCCGCCGCTCGGGATAGTGTGCGGGAGGTCGTCGACTTCGTTGCCGCCTACTTCAAGCGGGAGCCTGCAGACCCTTGAGCTGGGCATTGTATCTTTGTATCTTTTGCATTATGTAACAACATTGTACTAGTTGAAATTTTGGAATAGAAGAAACTTCAACTTAGCTTTTTGTTAGTTGTTGGTTTGCGGTATACAACACCCCGGCGCCCTGGCCCCCTGGCGGATAGGTTCAGTTGATTGGACCTGTCTGCCACCTGAGCTGTAGAAGATGCTCCGGACCTCCTTGGGCATAGGTGCCGCATAGTTGCAGACTGAGCGAGTGTCTTATGCCTTTCCCTGCGTAGCAGAAAATTCTACAGAGAGAAGAATCAACTTGCTCGCATGCTAGAAATGATACTGTGACTTAGCTGTTTGACGTATGCAGATGTCATGGCATAAAGCGAATGCCCCGGCCCCATGGGAGATAGTCTCAGTTATTTTTGAGCCTGTCTACCACCGAGACTGGACTTTGACCTGCATGAAACTTTAAAGCGGATGCCGGGACCCCCTGGTAGGTAGGCTCAATGGTTGAGGCTGGCTACCGCCATTTAAGGTTTGGCCTGTGTATCACTTCAAAGTTACAGCTTAGTAGCAGGCCCGCACGAGCTATTCTGGACCGGCCCCCAGCCTAGTACAAGGTCCGGAGCTCTAGATATACAGGTCCGGGCATTTCAGTGTTTGTTACAGAGTGGTGGAGTGTGTAGGCTTAGGGTGCGAGACCAGGCTAAGGCGCTGCACAGGGCTCCGGACCACTCCAGGAAACAACACGACTTCTTCGGACCTGGATCTGATGCTCTAGACCCTTCCTAGGAGTGGGTGAGGTCAGTCTGTCGTATTCGATCCTTTGAGATATGGAGCTGGACATGCCGTGTAGGACTGAGGAATCCAATTCTTGAGCTAGAAGGAGGTCCGAGCCCCTAATTACCCGGCTCCAAGTACTAGAGCACTCGTTACAGGGCAGTGGAGTGTGTAGGCTTTTGGGTACGGAACCATCTAAGCGGCTACACAGGACTCCGGACCACCCCAGGAAACAAGCACCCCCTCTCCAGAGCAGGTCCCTAGGGGTTCGGACCCCTCCCCAGCAGCAAGATGGTCCGGTATCTGTACGGCAGTCCAGCAACTCAATATAGATCTTAGTTGTAGCGACAAGAGTGGAAGTCCGCACGGGGGTTAGAAAGGAAAAAAACTCGAGAATTAGAAAGCGAATTTAAATTTTGACACAAAGACAGAACTGGGAGAAAGTCTTTCCTTTGCAATCTTGATGTACATGGCTTGCGCGTTGGATGCCAGAGGCCGGGTTTACGAGGTCGGACCTCTACCGCTCTGAGCCGCGCGTTAGCCGACGGTGCGATGGATGCCAGAGGTCGGGTTTACGAGGGTGGCCCCCAACCGCTCTGGGCCGCACGCTAACTCTATCTAATTACAAAGGAAAAGTTTATTTCCCTGCTCTGCCTAGGTGTAAAACTTACGCAGATGCTCTATGTTCCATGGGTTGGGCAGCGGCACTCCATCTTCTGTGGCGAGGCGAACGCACCCGGGCCGGCATACCTCTGTAACCTTGAAGGGCCCTTCCCAGCTGGGGGAAAGTTTGTGGAGCCCTGCCCGGCTCAGGATCCATCTGAGGACGAGGTCGCCAGCCCGGAGCTCCCTACTATGCACGAACCGTTGATGATAGCGCCGGAGCGCCTGGATGTAGCGTGCATTTCGGATTGCTGCTCGCCATCTTCGTTCGTCAACAAAGTCCACGTCGTCACGCCGCAGCTGCTCCTGCATGGATTCGTCAAAAGCCTGGACCCTTGGTGAGCCCAGGTGAATTTCTGGGGGAAGGCATGCTTCAGCCCCATAGACCAGGAAGAATGGAGTCTCCCCGGTGGCTCGGTTGGGTGTCGTCCGGTTGCCCCATAGTACACACGGAAGCTCGTCAACCCATTTGGCACCATGCTTCTTCAAGTAGTTGTAGGTGCGGGTCTTGAGTCCCCTAAGGATATCTGCATTCGCTCTCTCAACCTGTCCATTGCTACGGGGATGTGCCACGGACGCAAAGCATAGCTGGATGCCGATGTCCTCACAGTACTCTTGGAAGAGTCTGCTTTTGAATTGGGTCTCGTTGTCCGCGATGATGCGGTTTGGGATGCCAAATCTGCACACAATGGATCTGAGGAATGCGACTGCTGATTTCTTAGTGATATTCACCACAGGGGTAACCTCCGGCCACTTTGTGAATTTGTCGATGGCGACATAGAGGAACCGGTACCCGCCGACAGCCCGGGGGAATCGCCCCAGGATATGTACACCCCACACAACGAATGGCCATGAGGGCGAAATCATCTGCAGAGCTTGAGCCGGTGTGTGTATTTGCTTTGCATGGAATTGACATGCTTTGCAGGACCTTACCAGCTCAGCCGCATCCTGGAGTGCTGTTGGCCAGTAGAAGCCATGCCGAAAGGCCTTGCCAACAAGCGTGCGAGATGAGGAATGACTTCCACACTCGCCTCCATGGATCTCCGCGAGCAACTCGCGGCCCTCTCCCTGGGAAATGCACCGCATGAGGACACCATTGGCGCCACGGTGGTAGAGATCCCCTTCTACCACCGCGTAGCGTTTAGCCAATCGGACTATGCGCTCAGCGGACACATCGTCATCAGGGAGGATGTTATCTTTCAGGTAGCCCCGGATCTCGGAGATCCATGCATCGGGAGCTTCCTGAGCAGGTGGGAGTGGCTCTACGAGGTCACCAGGATCCTCAACAGAGCACACAGCCCAGGTTGGGCACCATAGGTGGGATGCCGCCGGGATTGCTAACTTCGAGGTGCTAGCTTGATCCCCTTCACCCAGTTCGGCAGGCTGGGCGGTAGGTCTCAGCAGCCGTCTTTCGAAGACGCCCTCGGGCACGGATGCCCAGGTAGATGCTCTTGCGGAGAGATCATCTGCTGCTGAGTTGAGTTTGCGGGGAACATGTTGCAGTTCCAGGGCACCGAAGTCCTTCTCAAGCTTCCTCACGTGCATGAGGTATGCCGCGAGCTGGGGATTGTTGCAGCTGCAATCCCCTCGGACCTGCTTGATGATTAGCTGGGAGTCCCCCTTCACCAGAAGCTGCCGGACCCCCAATGAGAGGGCTTGCGTCAGGCCAAAAATCAGAGCTTCGTACTCCGCCATGTTGTTGGTGGCCTTGAACTCAAGGTAGCTGATCTCCGTTTGGGTCGATGAGGACCACACTAGCTCCGGCCCACTTCTCGCGGGCGGACCCGTCGAAGAAGAGTGTCCAGTGGGGCTCGGTGAAGACTGGTGTCCTGATTTCCGGCTCCGGGGGTCCGGCGTTGACGTCCGGACCCCTAGAATTGCTTGGGAAAGGAGTCCACTCCGCTATGAAATCAGCCAGGATCTAGCTCTTGACTGCATGGCGAGGCTGGAAGTCCAGTTGGAACTCAGCCAGCTCTGCCGTCCACTTGGCGATATTGCCTGTGGCGTTGGAGTTGTGCAGGATTGCTCTTAGCGGGTAAGAGGTCACTATGACAACTCGGTGTGCCTGAAAGTAGTGGCGCAGTTTCCTGGACGCAATAAGTTTCCTGAAAGTTGTGCACGGACGCAGTTTCCGAGCGGGGGACTGGTACCCCAGCTCCTTCTCCCCAACAGTGGCTCCGCTGTCGGAGGCTTTCTCCTTGCCAGGCCGCTGGCGAGGAGGGGGTGAACCGTCCTTGGAGGACTGCTCACGCCGCCCACTGACCCGCTTCGCGAGCTTCTGGATCTCATGGCAGTCAGCGACGCTGTGGCGAGCGGTGGGATGCACTGGGCATGAACCTTCGCTTCCACCTTGCGGGCGAGGGCGTTTGCCATGTGCATTCTGGCCCCCAGCCGCCGCTGCTGGCGCTGCTGCTGCAACGACTGGTCTGCCAGAATGCGGTTCCCCCGGCTCCGGTTCTTGTTCTTCTTCTTCTTGCCACCGCTCTGAGCGGTAGCACCGGAGCCGCCAGCCTTGGCGTCTCCGTCTTGGGGGGCTGAGTGCCATGCACGGCCCTCAGCGGCCCTGGCACACTTGTCTGCTAGGGAGAAAAGCGTAGTGACGCTTTCCACCTCGTGCGTCGCCAGCTTCTCGAGCATCTTCTCATCACGTACCCCCTGGCGGAAGGTAGTGATAATAGATGCATCTGAGATACGAGGAATGGTACCCCGTACCTTGGTGAAGCGCGAGATGAAGGCCCGGAGCGTTTCTCCGGGTTTTTGCCTCACGGCGTGAAGGTGTGCCTCCACACCATGCACGGCGTGAAGTTCGCTGTGAACCTCGCACAGAGCTCTTCCCAGGATTGGATCGTCCCAGGTGTGAGGTTCATGAGCCAGGTCCGGGCTGGCCCAGACAAGGCTACATGAAAGTAGCTCGCCATGACGGCGCCGTTACCACCAGCTGCTGTGATGGCGGTAACGTACACCTGCAGGAATTCCGACGGGTTAGTGGTACCGTCGTACTTCTCCGGCAGGTGCGGGCGGAACTTGGACGGCCATGCCACGGCGCGGAGGTGCTTCGCCAGTGCAGCACAGCCCACCCCAGCCACTGGTGCGCCTGACTGTATCCGGGCGTTCACCGGGGGCTTGGGCGCCACCACGTCCAAGTCGGCGTTGAGGTTGCGGCCCTCAATGTTAAGACGGCGCTCTCGCGCCCTCTCGACGGAGATGCGGGCATCCTCTCCCGCGCGCCAGCGGTTGAGCTCCGCCCGCAGGTCTTCTGTTCGTGCACCCCTCACAGTGGGGGGGCGCACGGACGCCGACGCACCGCCCTGACGCTGGCGGTAAGGTACTGCCGCGTTTTGGGCGGAGGTCGTTGCCCAGTCCTTGCAGAACTGGGGGAGGCCTGAGCCAGGTGGAGGAGACGGTCAACGTCGTCCCGCCACTGCCTTAGGGTGTCTGGCGAGGCTGCCTCAGCCGGGGGGTTGCGAAGCAACTCCCTAGCCGCTGCCAGCGCTCCGCCGCTCGCAGCTTGTGAGGGGGCCCTTGATGGGTGCCCTGACTCTTGCCGGCGAGCAGCGCGCGCCGCCGCCGACGGTGGCTGCTCCACAGGCACAATTGCCCCTGGAGCAGGAACGCGAGAGGCGTGTGGCGTGGAGGACGCCACACCCTCTGTCATCTCCACGTCGTCCACACGAACCATCGAGACGAGGAAGAGATGAACTGCGACCAGCTAAAGGCCCCTACCTGGCGCGCCAAATGTCGTGGTGCTGCAAACCACAGCCGGGTGGCGGAAGACACCCGCCCTAGCCCAGAGGGTGTGTACTCGGGGGTTAGCTAGTCCTAGTTAGATCTCACTCCAGAACACGATGAACACAGCAAGATTTAGAGTGGTTCGGGCCGCCGGAGCATAATACCCTACGTCCACTGTGAGTTGTATTGCCTTGCCTCGAGAGAGTTCGAGAGGGCTTGTGTCTGTTCGAGCCTATAGTGCACAGCGAGCGCCTCCCTTTTATATCTCAAGGGAGGCGCGTACATGGCTGTTGGGTCCCCGACAGGTGGGCCCAACGATGTAGTATAAAATAACGTACTGTTCATATATTATGGCGTCACAGGCAAAGGAGATCTCTCTCCTGGATTCCCTTGCCTGCTCCTGGAGTCCCTCGTTCATCATGTCCAGGCGTTGTCTTGTCGGGACGGTGCCAGACGTAGCTAGTGGCGTCGCCTGCCACGTAGCTGAACGGCTGTGTAGCTTGCGGCGTAGGCGGCATGATGGAAAAGTGCCGTGCCGTCGTATCCATTTAATGCTGCAGACGGGCTCTGTGCGGGTGCGGCACAGGCGGCTACACTGTGTACCTTGGTAATACGCGGTGCACAGTGAGGCCTGACAAAGGCTGTCCTGCGTGCCGCGGCGGCAGAGCATGCCTCAACCATCTGCATTAAATGCGGTGGGCGGACGAGTCTTCCAGCGGAAGGCTCGCGCACGAGCCCACGCCCGTGCCTCCGGGACACATTGCGGCTCCGGACCCCCGCACGGTAAGGGAGGTCCGGATGGACGCGGGAGGTCTTGGACCCCTATGGGGGGTCCGAGGCCTCGGCTGTCGACACGGAGCTTCCCTTCCTTAGGGGCACGTGGAGTCTCCGGACCCATCCCCAGGCGGGGAACAGGTCCGGGGCCATTGGCCTGGTGAGGAAGGAACCTGGCCCATGGTCCAGGCTACTCCGTCCTTTGCGCACAGTTACGGATAACTACGCGGGTCCTGCCCTGCCGCAGTAAGAGTGGGTACCCCTGCTACAGGGTACCGACATAAACTTAATTGTAATACTTTGCTTTGTAAACTTAATTTTGAGAACTTTAGTCTGCTTGAAATCATCTGTGCTCGTCTTCGGGTGAGACTTCCGGTATTTTCGATCCTTAACCCAACAGGCTGCCGGATTACACCGTTTTAAGTGCATGTTTACTTGATTAACACTTAAGATGATTGTTAGCGCACTTAAGCCGGTTTAATTTGGGCGGTTCTGTCACATTTAGCAACCTGGCCAGCATGCTCATCCATATCTGAGTGGTATAAACAGTTAAAACCTCCAAGGCAGGGGCATTTTCCACGACATGAAGAATAAATTCAAGTTGGCATCTTGCTCCTTTATATCATGTAATATTCATACTCTTCAAATGAGTGTATTCATAACGTTGAAGGTTCTGCCTTATAGGACCCACATCGGCAAACCATAAATCAGCACATCCAAACTGTAAGGTTAACATAAATGGGAAAGTTGTATGGATTATTAGTGGCTAACATAAATTGGAAACCAAACACCTTAGTGACTGATAAGAACCCAGAGCAAAATTTTCATGAACCTCCAGTACTTAAACAGATGAGTGGCTCTTAAAAAAGAGGCCAAACAAAGAATCTTGTCGGCATCTTCACGGTCTATGTTCACGAACAACAGTAAATTTGTACGTCCTAAGACGAGAAAACTTTTATGGATTATTATTGCTCAACCCTTGCGTCTGAAAGGCAAACAATCGAAAACTACTGACTAGATTTTGTCAGGTGAGATGAAATTGAACATCAAGACTATTTACAGCTAGCAAACCTCTATCCGTAGAAAAATAATATAAAAAGGCAGATGCTTCACGCTCGGAAGACCATCGAGAAGTAATGCAAAAGCATGCTGAAACGTTGTTTAGCATCTCCAAGAGTGTCTAAAAATTAGTCTAAAAAACTAGTTTTAGTATCTTGAAAAAAATTAGGACCAAAAACCCACCCAACAGCCCCCCCCCCCCCCCCCCCCCCCCCCCCCCCCAAATCCAAAAATAATTGACTAGTGCCACATTATGGATCAAGATGTGAGCCCCATATGCTGTTTTTTTTTCCCACGGGAAGAATCACAACGGCCGTTTAATCTCTATCCGTTTTTTCCTCTCACATATTTTGCTCCATCGCCGCCTTCAAGCCTTGACAAAGGCACGCACCTGCACTCCAGGCCTTGTGCCGGCAGATCTGGATCTCGAGATGTTGTGGGCTCCGCTTGAATAATCGGCGCGGACAGAAGCAACTTGGATTCAAGGGAGAGTATGCACTGGGTGGAGGGGACGCAGGGGAGCTGCCGAGGGGATCCGGCGCCGGTGGACGGACGGAACCAGCGTGGTCGACGCCGCCGCTGGAGGGAAGAACGAGGAGGCGCGGGAAGCGAAGAATTGGTGGGCATCGGTGACGATTTTCAGGTTTGGGAGCGATGAGCGCCGGCGGAAATCAATTATTAGGAGTATTTTTGGGGGACTCTTCTCGAATAGTTCAGGACAATAGGCCGTATAGGCAGAGTGTCATTTTAGACAGTTGCTGCAGTCAATGAAATTCGGTCCCATTAATTTGTCTTGAGATCGCGCGCGGCACACGATACAAAATCCCTCCTCCATCAGGTCCAGACGAGAATAATTAGAGAGTGTTTGTATCCAAATGCTAAATATCTCAAAGTGCTAAACTTTAGTGTCATCTGAACAGGAGTGCTAATAGGGTAGACTAAACCAGTGGCGAACCGGTGAAAACTTAATAGCAAAGATTTGAATTCTAATACTGTAAGTGCTAAAGTTTAGCATTCAACTACCTGCTGAGACCATCCGAATAAAATCGTAATGTGCAAATTAATGCGGCCGGGGGGGGGGGGGGGGGGGGGTTCAAGAACACACCAATCAATATATATATTATATTGACTTACACACCGACGACCATGCATATATATATATATATATATATATATATATATATATATATATATATATATATATATATATATATATATATATATATATATATATATATGTTCTCCACCAATGCAAACAATTAGTAATAATCCTAGCTAGCTACTAGTGCGCTGCATACATACATGCGTGCAAATATATGGTCTGCATGCTCAGCTCACTCGCCACACCAAATCTCTTAATAATATAATATGCGTGCGTGAAATCGAACATCAGGATAAGAAAGAAAACAATTAATTAATTAAAGGGGAAAGTAAGTAATATAAATACTGGTAGCTGGTGCGCGCTCTCCGATGGATGCATGGATCGATATATAGATAGATAGATAGATAGATATGATGATGATATCCTCAGACGTTTTCAGACGGCAGCAGGAGCGGCTGCGTGGTGCTGGACAGCGGCGGCGGCGCCTGCAGCTTGGCGCTCCGGATGATGGGCGCCGCCGCAGTGCCGGCGGCGGCGTCGGGCGGTATGACGACGGCGTCCCTGCTGCTCTCCCGGGCGAGGCGCGCCCTCTCCTGGCTCTTTCCCCAGAGCACGAGGTAGAGGCCGGCGATGATGAGCACGGCGCCGATGATGCCTCCGAGGTAGAACTTCTCGCCGAGGGTGAGGGAGGCCATGATGGCCACCACCAGCGTCTGCACGGGCTGGTACACGGCCACGAACACCGGGCCCCCGCGGTCGATGCACCAGATCTGCACGGCGAATGCCACGCCAGAAGCGATGAACCCCTGCACGCAGGTACGTACACACCAAATTAATTAATTAAGCTGATAATTAAGTGTATATATATATCTATATAAATTAAGTTTACAAGCAAGCTAAGTACTGACTGCGTATAGGATGGTGAAGAGCTCGGATCCTGAGTGGAACTTCCATGCGTCGGCGTCCCTCTCCATGAAGGCGGCGATGATGAGGAACTGGATGACGCCGAAGAAGCAGGTGTAGGAGGTGACCGACAGCCTCGCCGGGTACTTCTTCAGCACGGGGGCCTGCAGCACCAGCCAGCCCGACCACGACAGGCAGTGCCCGATCAGGTACACGCACCCCAGCGTCCAGTTCTTCAGATCATTGGGCGCCGCCGCCTTATCATCCAGCAGCCCCAAGGCGGCCTCGGGCCCCCCGAAGATGGTGGGGCCCTTGTACAGCGTGATGACGGAGGCCCCCGCCACGCACGCCAGCGTGCCCGCCACCTTGGCCACGCCGTCGCGGCGGTCCAGCCGGACCTTCTCGATGCGCAGCGCGGCGGCCATGGCGAAGGTGATGGCCGGCACCGAGTTCTGGATGGCGGAGGCGAAGGTGGGGGACGTGTTGTCGAGGCCCAGGAGGTAGAACCCTTGGTTCGCGGTGATGCCGCACAGCGCGAGCAGGAAGAACTGGACCGCGAAGCTGAGCGTCAGCCGCGGCCTGTCCTTCTTCTCGAGGAAGTAGGCGAAGGGCACGAGGAGGCAGAGCGCGATGATGTTGCGGTACACGGGGAAGACGAGCTTGCTGATGCCCATGTTGAGCGCCAGCCGCGACACCACATGGAACCCCGCGTACCCGAACTGCAGCGCCAGCATCGCCACATGGAGCTGCGCCTTCTCCGGCATGCCGCACACCCGCCGACCCTCCGCATCCGCCATTATTCTTGCTGCTGCCGGTGGCCGGATCGCCGGATCTATCGGAGCTACCTGCAGACACCAGCAGCTAGCTGCTACCTGGAACTGGAAGCTAGCTAATTAAGAGCGAGATGATGAGAAGAAGAATATAATCTAGCTATATACCATGCATGCAACCAGCAGCTAGCAATAGAGCTTGGAACCAAGGGGTCGCTAGTTAGCTATATAACAAGAAGGGCCGCAGAGCGGGAGAGGGCAGGGCAGCACCTGAGATCGAGCGGAATGGGAATGTCCGAGCAGAGCGGGCGGCGACTGATGCATAGTACTAGCCACTGCATGTGGGCCCCAGCAACAACTACTGTCGTCACTGTTTTTCTGCTTGTCGTACGTCCATGCCCCGTTTGGTTCCCAACTTGCGCTACTAAACAAAGTTTATTTGTCAAAAGTTTTCACAGATGAGTGAAACTTTGCGCGACAAATCTAACGAGTCTAATTAATGGGTGCAACTTTGTGCGACGAAGTTTATAGTAATGCTACAGTAATCATCATCTAATCGTGCGGTCAAAGGTCTCGTTAGATTCGTCTCATGAAGTATCGCAGAGGTTGTAGAACTAGTTTTGTAAGTTTTTTCTAAGTAATAGAGAAGAGGACTGCTGCTTTTATTTAATACCCATAATTAATGAACAAAGTTAGCTATAATGCCCTTTTTTTAATTTATTTATAATTTTTTTTCAACTTAAAATTTTATTTATATATTACAGCTAGCTAGCCTACGACGACCTAGCTAGGAGCATGTGTGCTAGCAAAGTTAAGTTACGGCATGGACAGGCACTATACAACTTTTATATAAATCTTTTATTTTTTGATAAAGTGATAGTAAATTTGTTCACAAAATCAATACCTCTCTGATATAGTTTCAAAAACTATATATGAGACCTATAATATTTTTGAACAGTATTACTACCACTATGTCTAATGAGAAAAAAATCAAAATAAAAGTTGTTGATCTTCAGAGGTTGAATAACATTGTAGTTGAATTTTTTTTAAATTTGAAATCATCTTTTCAACGGAAAGTGTGTTTGAACTTCTCAAATTTGAAATTCAAATTTCGTAAAATACATCGGATGGAGAAAGTACCAAAATGAAAGTTGTAAATCTCAAAAAGTTATGAAACTTTGTATTTGATAACTTTTTAATTTGAATTTATTTAGGACCTGAAACAAACCATTTACAGTTTTACACAAAAAAATGAAAAAACATTTGCCGAGTGTTTTTATTGGGCACTTGGCAAAGATGCCATGTCATCAATCCACACCCATAGGATGGAGCTCTCCTATTGGTCTCCTCCTCCCCCACCGGATCAGGCCCCTCTCATTTCTCTCCCTCCCCTCACTCTCTCTCCCTGCCTCCCTCCATCTCTGCCGACAGCAGGGGCTGCCAGCACCGGCTGGCCTCGGCGGCGGCGCAGCCTCGAGTGCTAGCCAGCGGGAGCACCCAATAGCGGCGGCAGCGGCGCTGCCCCGAGTGGCGGCCGGCGCGATGAGGGCCCCGAACGGCGGCGCGGCCCCGGACGGCGGTGCGGCCCCTAACGGCAGCCGGCGGGGGCGCCCGCGGGAGGCAGCGGCGCGGGCGCGGCCACGAGCGGCGGTGCCTCCTCTCCTGGCTGGCCGGCGTGGTGGCGGTGACGGCGACGTGGTTGTGGTGGCCGGCACTGCCGCTGCAGCGGCTGCCGATGTTTTTTTTTGGAAAATTGTTTGCCGAGTGTTGCTCTGACACACGGCAAAATCTTTGCCGAGTGTCCGAGAAAGAGCACACGGCAAAGTGACTTTTTTACCGACGTTTAGATACCGTGTGTTACACACGGCAAAGACTTTGCCGTGTGCCTCTGGCACATGGCAAACGCCCTGGCTCCGTAGTGGACCCAGCTGCTGCATGCTGTCATGTGGTCCTAGTTACGTTTCACCCAAGCTATCATGCTATGCTTAGTTCATCCCACATTCTAAATTTATACGTGTGGATCGGAAACATATATATTACATGGAAACTACATGAAAAAGTGAGTGATTCAACTACAACTCGAGTACGCATATATATACCACTTGAGTGCAATGGCGGCCAATAAGAGGGCTGGTCTTTTTCCTCTTCCTCACTTCTTTGTTCAACTTTTCCTCCAAAAGTACCCGATTTAGAGCATCTCTAGTAGATTATTCATCCCTCTCTCCAATACTAAAAATTTATCCTAGATAATGGGAGGTGCACCAAGAGATTACCAATTCCATCTCTAATATTAAAATATTTTTGGTGATCGCCAAAACACAATTTTTTTATATATTTATTACTATCTCAAATAAAGAAGGATACATAGACGCCAGGCACACGCAAGCAGACAGCAATCCCTAGCTTAATTGGTAGCTAGCATAGTGTGTGTGTGGTTGATGAAAGTGTGGTATTTGGACGCTAATATGTAAGTGACATATTAGAATGTTGATTATTGGCGATTGCGTGGTTTCCGTAGTGTGGCGTCGCTTTTTGCAAAGAGCTAGCTAGTTAGTGATGAAGCGACAGCAGCAGCAGCAGTAAAGCTTCTAGTGGACTGATTTGTTTGATGGCATCTCGTTTGGCGCCACTCCACTCGCACCAGCCGTGGCCCAGGTTTTTTTTTCCCGACCAGTCGGCCCAAACCCCGGCCACCGGTTCCGGTTTACCGATCCGGTTTGACCGGTAACCAGTTTAAATTGGTCAAACTCAAATTTGAATTCAAAATGTGCCGTTGAAACGGTCAGGACCGGTTAATTAGCCGGCCGGTTTGATGTTCAAACCGGACCGGTTTGACCGGTTACCGATCGGTGAACAAAAAAAACTGACAATTTTAAATTGGTTCCCTGGTGTGAAATAAAAGAAAATTTTGGTATGAGCTATGCACATATTAATGTAAAATACCACACCAAAATAACAATTTATAATCATGCATAGATATACAATAGTAATGCGCGTGCATACAAATACCATAATCATAATCGTACATACAAATACAGTAGTCACTGATACACATCAATAACAGTTCAACGTAAGAATGGGAAGACCTCCATTCTGACGCCATTTGGTATTCAATGATGGACATTACATTTAAACCTCGCACTCTAAGCAGCTCAGCCTTGTAGTCTTGCCAAGATTGCCCTGTCCACGCCGATGTTGTCTCCCATTCCTAAACTAACATAGTGTAAAAATGGGGGTCTTTCCATTCGTACACCCATCTCATCTGTGGCTGCATGCTGATGTCAGAAATGGGATAGTGAAAAGAGTGCGAGGTATCGCTGTAGGACGAAAAAGTATACTGTGGACTGTCGTAGTCCGTTGGTCCAACCGTTCTCCTCTGCGATTCCGGTGCTCCATGATCGGGGTCCTGAGTAGCATGTGTGAACTGAGTCTCCCCTGCAATTAACCATATATAATAATTAGTATTCCTAATCAGAAACAGGTGTGCATATATAGGTGCAATGTGTACCTGTGAAACGAATGGGACCACCACCACCACCATCATCAGCGGAGCTGCTATCCTCAGTCTCCTGATACGGTGGACTACGCTCACCATCGCCATCATCAGTGGATGTGTCGCTATTCACTGATTTTGCTGCTGCTTTTCTTTTTTGTTTTTGACGCTTCGGGTCACTCTTGGTAGGCCCCCTCTGGAACTTCCTCTTCCCTAGGTGAGTGTCACCCACATGTCTACATGCCCAATCGCTGATGCAACCATCCTTCGTAGTCTCACATCGATATGAGAGGTTTATTTGATCCCTGACAATATGGGACGAGAGAGGGACGTCTCCATCATCATCATCCTCGTCTAGAACTGGAGCCCGATTAGATCTACCATATTCCATCCATTCTCACACCGGATTATTCTCATCATAGAATGAAAGATGGGCCAGCTGGTCAATAAAATCACCTTCTTCACACATCGGTGGGCCGGAGGCCTCCTCAAGTCGCAGACGAAGGTTGTAGTTGACATAGACCAGCTTGTTAAATTTCTTGTGCGACAACCGATTGCGAACCTTTGTATGCAGCAAGGCAAAAGTACTCATAGGTGTCATACGAATGAAAGAAAACTTACCCCACTTCTGTGTCTCCCTGACCGCGCTGACAAAGTAATGATTGTCAGCCTGTCTTCCAGGTACTCCCGCAATATGGAAAAACTTTGACCAAGCTTTACCAATAGCTTCATTTGCATTCCTACCCTTCTGCGTCCAGGAGCCTGTATCAATCCTTGGTTGGGTCATTCCTCTTCTCCCACCGGATGCCAAGTTATAGTCCTCCACCGCAGGACTCTCCCTCTGCAAAGTTGCCCGACGCAACATCCTCTGCAAAGGATCCCCCCTAGTCGAACCACTACCCCTCCATGCTCGTATGCATCTCCTCTCTGTTCCACCCCCTGTCGGTACTCTGCTTCCGCTCTCGATAGGTCCAAGGCACGCTGCAGCTGAGCCTCCTCATCTTCTTCTTCACCGGGATTATTTTCCTCCGCTGCAGCCTTCTGCCGTCTCAACCTCTCTCGAGCCCGTTCAGCAGTTGCCTTCCTAGCCCTCTCAATGTCACACTGAAAATAATCCCGCACATCTAGTGGCACATTCCTGCAATGGACCACCTCCGCCCCGCGGTGAGCCAAATGTTGTTTCAATCTAGTCGCACCACCTCCTCCTTTCTGCGTATTATAATACTTGCATCGCCATCCGGGACAAAGATTTTCACCATATTCCCATACAACATCTTTATCTCTGTCTGATATTGTCTATCTGCATAGACAACAAAAACATATCAATCACATAAATCCTAAATCAAACTAAATCCTAAAAACATATATGCACCTTAATATTCAAATCTACCTAAATCCTAAATAAACCTAAATCAAATCAACCTAAATCCTAAGTCATACACTTAAATTTTACCTAAATTCTAACTACACCTAGGTCATACACCTAAATCCTAAAACAAATCATCTAATATTGTAAATCAACTCAAAAAAAAAAACCTTCAGGCGGCTTGCCGACTCTCCGGTCCGGCTTACCACCGCTAGGAGCCGGCTTACTGCCGCTCCCGGCCGGTAAACCGGTGCAACCGGTTAGATCCAGGCACGGGCCGGCTAACCGGTGCTACCGGCCGGCTAGCCGCGGTATCCGAGCGGCTGGCCGGCGGTGAACGCCGGTCGGGCGTCCTAGCGGCTGCTAGAGGGAGAGGGAGGGGGAAAGGGGGGGGGGGGCGGTCTGAGCCTTCTGGGGGGGCTTAAGTTGACACCATTAGATTCATCGCAACTTGAAGTATTTTTAGGAATTTTTTAGGATTTTTCCATTTTTCGGAATTCAAATTTAAAATTTTTGGTTTGTAACCGCCCGAAACCGGAACCGGTCCGGACCGGTTAGACCGGTTACCGCGGTAACCGGACCGGTTCCGGCCAGTTTTTTAACCCTGGCCGTGACCGGATCCGGATTGATAGAAAGAAAGCGATCCGTAATGCTGAAAAGCAGTCGCGCCGAATGATATATGGAAAGTAATAAAAAGACCAACGCTAGCTGGCTTTCATTATATTTATTTCATTTCTAGGTTAGCCTGATCGATATGCATGCACTATATTTTTTTTTGAAAAGCAAGGGAACGAAATTTATTGATTTCAAGTAACGTTATATCAAGGGAATACTTGAAAGAAATTCCCGGCCTCTGCCTAAAGAGCATACAACCTTACCAAGAGAGAGAGAGAGAAGCATACACACAGACCCACACCGGGGGCAAAAATGTGCTTCTCCACTAGCTACATGGATCTGAAAATAATATAATGCAAAAAGCAAGGAGAAAATAAAGTTGCAGAGATGAAAGAGCGAGAGAAGCAGGCCGGTGGGAAGAAATGCAATGCTTGGACCAGCA
The DNA here is from genome assembly GCF_016808335.1 of Panicum virgatum. Classification (NCBI taxonomy): domain Eukaryota; kingdom Viridiplantae; phylum Streptophyta; class Magnoliopsida; order Poales; family Poaceae; genus Panicum; species Panicum virgatum. The sequence goes on along the minus strand of NC_053141.1, from coordinate 48,014,487 downwards.
GCACATAAACAGAGCGAGAGAGCAGATCGAGATTAATTATGGTGGCCTACCTGGCCGGATGGACAGCCCAGCAAGTCCCTAGCTAAATTATACAATTGCATGCTGGTAGCACCCACGGCCGTAGATTCCATCGTTCGTCCTGCTGCCCAGGTGCTGCTTGCACTGCACTGCACTGCATTGCATTGCACTCGATCCATCGATCGATCGAGACATGCATACACATATGCTAGATAGCTTTTTCTGCTTTCCAGGGACATGCTGCTCGCCGCTGCCGCGACATAGGAGTATGCCATCATTTCTCTTTTCTTTTCATCTCTCTATATTAATATACTAGTATACATGCAATTGTTTTTCACTCCTTGATGAACGACTAATAATAAATTAATTAAAGACATACAGCGACCTCTCCTAGTCCTAGCTAGAGCTAACTGCACGTACGACGCACTCACACACGCACACGGCTGCCTGGTGGGCCGCCGCCGGGTCAGGTACTCAGGTCTAATATATAGCCTCTTGCTTCTCCATTAATTTCCATCAAGCAAGTTAATAAGCTAACAAGATTCTATATTAACGAACCTGCACCTGATGAAACCTAGCTGGAACTAACTGAACAAGCTAATAACGTACACCTGGAACAGGAACCTACTGCGCATGTGGTCGTGTGAGCGAGCATTCATGCATGCCATGCCATCCATCTCACAACAGCCATCATGTACTGTGGGTGATCCGTTCAACAATATAATATTCCAACAAGATCGAGCTTAATCGCTAGCTGTAGTGTTCACCTTTATCAGAGAAATGAGAATCAAACTGCTGGCTTGCATTGCATTGTGAGGGCTTCATACATGCATCCTCTCTAGCTAGCCAGCTGAATCTCGACCAATAGAGTATAGACGATAGCTGCTTGAGGCCGACAAGGCATGGATGGATCAGCACTAGTACTAGCTAAGCTAGCAACAAGTTAAGCAGCAGCCACCAACATTGCCACTGCTGGTCGCGCGCGCGCGTCACATCTATATCCGTCGTCGTCGTCGTCGCTTTTCATTAATCTTCCACTACAGGTCGATCGCCCGTCCAACTGCATATAGTATATGCGTGTGGCCTTCTTCTTGCTCCGATCCTAATTAATTACATAAATGATCCATCTATAATAATTTTGGTTTATTTAGTACTAGTGTGTGTGTATGTGTGTGTGTGTGTGTGCGTGTGTGTGTGTGGATTAGTGGCACAGTACTAGACTGATTATGAGTTATGATCGAGCACTAAATAATGATCCGCAGTCCTCTTTACTCAATAACCCGTCTTTAATTTTAGTATATTATGTTATTACAAGTATATATGAACTTTTGCATCTGCAATGATGATGCAAATAAAGATACAGCCATCATGTCTGCCGGCCATATCATCATGCATCATACTCATCTTTCTTCTGCCACAGCTTTACTTAATTTGCAGCATAGTATTACTAGCAGCTACAAGGGTTAATTTGTTTAATAGTATAAACCCAGACATATAATTAACTAGGTGATTCCCCGCGCGTTGCTGCGGGATTTGAGAGAATTTTTTAATAAATCTATGAGAGGATGTGCATCTTTTATAGTTGCGGGAAGGGAGCAGAGAAGTCAGACGACGAGTTGAAAAGCCATCAGTAGTGGTATTTGAGTTATGATCATTGTGGGTGATGCTAGTGGAGGATTATGATCATTATGGTTAATGCTAGTGGAGGATGAGGGGATGATACATGGACGGATGGATTTTAGAGGACACTTATAATCTGACGGTAATGAAAATAGAAGTGATGTGGCTTAACGTAGTCGCAGAGAAATAAGAGTAAATGACACTTAGTGGGTTCCGTCTATATATAATATATAGATTAATTAATTAATCAAGCATCAGACACCTGGTGGCCCCATTGCCCCCCATTTGTGCAGTACAATTAGGTAGTGCATCTATCATAACTGCTGGTTAGTCGACAGCTTTTAGTTTGTCTGATAGATGCACGCCCTGCTGCCTGCTGCTGCCTCAAAAGTCAAGGATATGCATGCTATCTGAAGATCCCTAAACTGCACCATGCAGTGATTATCTGAGACTAGTAATGCAGTGAGGATCAGTGTCACAGAACAGTCCAAATAATACCAATCAAGTGCAATAATTAACATTTAAACTCATTCCAGAATTATTGCACTCAATTGGTACACTCAGACCGCCTGCTGTAACCAGGATCGATTACACAGGAACTCTCGCCAAAAGACGAGCACAGATGATTACCGGCAACAAAAGCGATCAAAGCCATTTACAACACGAGTTTAACAGAAGCACCAATTTAAACTACAACAAGCGTTTACAAGTCAGCTTTACAATCCAACTTCAGAGTTCAACGCAGCGGAAAACAATTTAGAGTTTAAAACAAGCTTCAAAATACAGTACGATAAACAACGTCGCAGACAAAGACGAGCTTCACACCTTGCCCACTGATGTGAGGCTCACCTGCCCGAACTTCACGAAGAAGACGGAACCCACTCGACCGACCAACCCGGAGGAAGTGGTTGACCGATCCACGAGGCGCAGCTCTTTTCGGAGTCCTCCGGAACGCAACCTGCTAAAATATATGGCAACGACAAGCCTGAGTATTCTAATACTCAGCAAGACTTACGCGTCTATGGGTATACTTAGCCCATTATCTAGACATGAAAAGCTTTTTGGCTCTGGAGTTTGTTTTGCTGAAAAGCTACTAATAATGAATCCTTACTTTCAATATTTTAGCGCCAATTGAGTTGACCGCTATAACTTAGGTTTGTCTAGTACTCTAGAGCATACATGGTTGATCATATTATCTTTTTAGATTACCACAACCAACATTCTCAGTTCAAACTCATTCCACTTCTTTACTACGATGTGACAGAGAGATCAAGGTTCTCATATCCGCGAGTCACGGCGAATCGATTCGATTTAACCTTGCAAGGTGGACCTAACCAACACGGCACGTATATGCCCCGTCGGGCTATACACACCAACCCTTCACATATGCACACCGAATAGGCGAACTGCCCTGCGACCCGGGACTGCTAGCCCCACCGATACCAACGAAGGGTCAGCCATGAGTTTGTATACTAGCTCCACTGGTGAAGACAGTATCAAGTCCGCCTACCGGTGCACATATGGTACTGAGCTTACTGGTTTCGACTACCTCCTACTCCCGGCATGTGGTTAGTACTGTTCAATCCTCGATCAGTAGTGCCAACAACGGTACGGTCCTCAATCGACACAGACGGAGGCTTACTTTCCATAACTTCCATATCCATAACCAATCCATCTCCGCCCGGTCTCCATTTTTCCTTTCTTTTTCTCAAGGATTCAATCTCCAACAACTTTTCCATAAGCAACAAGACCTATCTCTCGCGAGTGACAGAAATCACTCGACTTCTACCGGATTTACTTAAGCATAGCAGTACTAGCGATACCTGAACTAGTAGAGACACTGGGTAGCCAAGATTATGCATCTATGGTTCCAATCAATTCCTTGAACGTAAATGCACAATACTTTAATAGAACATGGAGTAATTAAAAATAAGGGTCATGCTCCGGGGCTTGCCTTGCCCGTCAGCAGGGTTAGTGGCTTCTTCGGGAGTGTGCTCGACTGCGTCCTCCTGCTGTTCTCCTGCTTGCGGTTCCTGGACCGGCTCGGCGATCAGCTCGCAGGCGACTTCGGTTTCCGCGTCTATACGATCAAAAATATGCCATGCATGAGACTCATGAAAAGATGCAAGGCAATGCATTCAACATACAAGAATGCAGGGATAAAACGATAACAACAGCCCTAACTATGGTTCAAAAGGGATGGTTCAGCGCTGGCATGAATTCCTGGCCCAAAAGTCTTTTAGCCTGCAGTGTTTCCTTTAAAACAACTACTATTAAACTCGCTTAGAGTAGCATGGATTAAAACAGAAGCTTGCTTTGTTGAGGTTACACATGCATGAAACAATTAACTAACAACATTTGCTGACGATCGAGAGCAGTCATTTTAACCCTAGAAAAGAAATTAAACAACAACAGATCCACGCACAAGCACACAGGCTATGCACCTGGAAATTTTTCAGTGGACTACACATACAAAGAGTAAGCTACCGTAAAATTTTCAGGATTTTTAGACAAACAGAACAACCGATACAAAATGGCTTAGCTTAAACACAAACCATAAATTTAGCAGGGGCAAAAGTGACATTTCACCTGCATGAGTATTTTTCTTCTAAAGATCTTGATTTTAGAAACCTAACAAAATTTAGTTTGCATTTTTAGGATTTTTCTGCATTTTTCTAACAATTATCAACTTTCAGCCGAAATAACAAAAGAAAAACAAAAACTACCCTAACCATCTCCCTCTCCCTGACAGCGGGCCCCACCCGTCAGTGAATAAAGAGAGAGAGAGGGGGGCGCTCTCCCCTGCTCTGCTCTGCCGCTTGCCTCGGCCGCACACGCGCAGGGGACAGCGCAGGCGCGGCCGAGCAGAGGCACGCGCTGGGGCGGCCCAGGACGCACGCGGGCGGCGACGGCAAGGCAGGGTGGCGGCGGCGGCTGCGCAGGGGCGCGCGCGGCGGCGCGGCAGTCCGGCCTGGCCGTGGCCAGCCGGCGGCGGAGGTGGGGCGCGCGCGAGGCTAGGGGCCCAGGCGATCCCCGGAAGCGAGGCGGGCGCAGCGGCGCCATGGCGCCCGCGGCGGCGTTCCGCCCGCGGCGGCGCTAGAAGGGGAGGGGAAGGAGCTCGGGGAGGCTGCGGGGGACTCGGGGAAGCTCACCGTGACCTTCAATCGGACTGCGGAAGGGTGGAGGAGGGTCGTCGACGAGAGGGCGGAGCTTCGGCTCGGCAACAATGGCGGCCGCGGTGGTCTGGACGCCGATTTGGCCGGGGAGCGGCTCAATCGAGCTCGCGGAGTGGCGGTGGAGGTGGAGGGCGAGGTGGTGTGGCTCTGGGCGCGGCGAATCGAGGCACGGCGGCGAGGATGGTCGGCACGGCGGCCGGCGGGGGCTCTGTTCGAGCTCGGCTCAACCCACGCGCGTGAGGAAGGAGAAGAAAGGGAAAACGGACACGACTCTGGGAGAGGGGATAAGGACGCGTCTGCACGTCTGCGCGGAGAGCGAGGATCGACGCCGGCCGACGCGTGGCGACGCGAACGTCGAGCTCGGCGGTGAACTGACCAAAACAGGGGAGTCACCGTTGACCGAGATTGAGTGGTTTTTAGCTGACTTTGACTATCCAAAACTCCAAATTTTACATTGGAACGTGAAATTTGGCCAAAATAGAAGTTGTAGAGAACGATAAGAGCTACAACTTTTGTTTTGGGCGAAAGTTGATTTGAAGCTCGGATCATGGAGAAAAACGAGATCGAACACGGCTAAACAATGTTTTACCACACGAACTCGATTAACGCCAACGATGAGCTTAAGTCCATAATTAGCAGTTTAAGCACATAATTAGCATCGCAATTAACACTAGGGTGTTACAATCAGTGTCGCTGCTGCTGCTGCTACAATTTAAATTAGGAACTTGGTCCGTAGTGAATACGGAATAGTACTACATGAACGGACGAATGAAGATGATCGATAAATAAATAAAGCAAGCGGTGATCGAGGGAGACTAAAATAAAAGCCCTGAAGATCAGAGGGTGTACTGTGCAAGCAATGCAACAAGGGGGCAGGGCAACAGGGGTTTCCCTGTGCAACATGCGAAATGTTAGGCATGCGGGCGCCGCAGCAGAGTGACTCCGAGGACACGGAGCGAGGCATCTCATCCCCTCAATCTCCGACAGCTTGGAGCCATGTGCTTGCTTGCATTGATATCTGCATGCACCCAAACAACAGCAACAGATGGATCTAGCTATACAGAGCAGGTAGTACTAGCAGCTAGCAAGCTGCTAATAAAAGGTAACCGGGCGGCCGAGAAAGAAGCGGCAGCAAGCATCTATGCAAGTGACGGCCGGCCGGCTCTCTTGTGTGTCAAGCTGGAGCACGACATCATATCGATCAACACATCAGGCAAGCTAACAAGGCTGCAGCCATGCGCTGCTGCTTGCTTGCTGTACGTCTGCTTCCCGACAAACAACTAAACATCGATCGATCCGTATAGCCACCAACTTGAAGCACGCGCGCACAAAGTAGGAGTATAATTCAAGAGCAACCGTACGCGCGTGCAGCCGTGCAGATCGATCGATCGATGCTCCACGGACGCATCAGTTGACCACACACTGCATGCCGACATATATATCTACGAAATATTAGTGTGCAAGTACATTTATTATGCTAGCCTATCAACCCGTGATTCCGGGCTACTTAGAATTATAATATAAAACACTTTTAACTTATAATTATAATTATTTATCTCACATCCTCTTGTATCTATTGAATATTGGGAGAAGTCCGAATTGCACCATCGAATTATCGCAGAAGTCCAATTTTCAACCTTCAACTGCAAAACCGAATAACATAAACCATTCAATTGTTGAAATTTTGTAAAATTTTGAATTCAGACGTTAACAAACATTAGACTCTAAAGTTCCAATGCCTCTCAAGTTTGAATACTATTGTAGAAAGTATGAGTGCTAGTCTGTGCTAAAGTTTAGCTAAAGTATGCATGGTCGTCGTCTGTGGTTAGTCCGGCCTGATGATCGAGTTGTCTGCCAACGAAACGGTATAGTATATGCAGCTGCAGGCCGATGAAGAGAATATTCAGGGACAGGCTAGCAGCGTGGCGCACTTCTTTTTCAAAAGGTAGTAGCTTATTAGCAGGCCGATGAAGTAGTATGTTGCAGTTGCACATCCGTGCATGCGGTGGTTGGTTTCAACTGACAGACAGGTCATGTCATGTGGTTATTGCGATACATTATTAGGGCGATGGTATATACCTAAGGTCCTGTTTGGTGTGGGTCCCATGTGAAACATGGAATTTATAAATTTTATAAGTTTTATATGTTGGGGTGGAATTGCTTAGAACTTATAAGTTGAGGTGACTCATAAGTTAGAGTTTTTGGCAAATTAAGTCATTTTTTCATTTTTAAGCTTATAAGTAGTTGACTTATTTGAAACCAAAATGAACCTAAACTACATAATAAATAAAGTATATACTAGCAGAGAAGAAAGATGGATGGATGGATCGCATCTGATGAATCTTGAGGGCTGGAGCAGGCATGCAAGCAGCAGGATACAAGATGGATGGGATGGGATCGTGGACCAAACAATAGGAGTACGTCTCAACTAGTATCACTGGGGCTAGATAGATCTATTAATTCTATATGCATGCTGGCCACTCGAATACTCGATCTTCAAATTAAATCGCGCGCTGCCTGAGAGTGAGATGAATCATCATGCATGTGGATAGCTTTTTTCCCCCTACCTTTTCGAGCGAGCTATGCTAGCAGAGAGAGAGAGAGATTCCTCGTCGCCCGGGCCGGGCCGGGCCGGTCCTGTCCGATGAAAGACACGATCGAGGGATGGCGCAGGTGGATTATGTATGTCATATCTCTATCGTCCCGCACTGCACCGCGCGCATGCTCTGCTACTTTGCTGGCTTTCTTTACCCATCAGCTATCATATCTCTCTTTGCAGCCGGCCAGCAGCTAGCAGCAGCAGTGTGGTGCTGGAAAACCAAACCAAATCAAATCAAATCAAATGAAGCAGCTAGTAGGTGATTCGTTCATTCAAGGATAGGAATGATGGTGACTCCCCGGTGGGAGGCATCGATCAGTTATTCCCGTCATCGATCAGTATTGCGAATCTCACGGTATCTATCTCAGGCTAGTGGATTTGCACTAGAGTTAGTTGCTGCGCATGCATTGGAGCCTAATAAAGCATGCATATGTACCTCTCCCTCCAGTAGCTGATGATCCAAGGCCGTACGTCGTCCCACTTTCGATCGGCTTATACATACATGCATTTGGACTTAGCAGCAGCACAAAATGAAAAAAAAATTCATGCACGTTGCGCAATAATGCAACCAACAAATTAAACTAAAGAAAAACTGTAATTTCTCTTTCCTCATAAGCAAAGAAAAAATACACTACCAAATTAAATTTCCCTCAGAAATAAAACAATAAAACTAAAATTAGAGTGATTGCGGCAAAAGAAAGAAACAATAATCAAACTCCATTAATGAAAACATGCATGCATACTTTGCTTAGGATGCAGATGGTTCGTTTCTCCAATCAATTACATAGCCGGCCCAGCTGCTGAGGCAGTACAATTTACTTAAGGAATTATCGGAGGCATATATATCATATGAACGGGAAAAAGAAAAGAAAAGAAAAGTCGTCCATATATATTGGAATCGAAGCCAACAAGGTCGATGAAAAAAAAAACGAGACTCGTCATCAGAATAACAAAACTGATGGAGCTAGCTCGATCGTACTAGCTAGCAGTACTGCTTAAGTTAGTAAATAAACCACCCCAAATTAAATGACGATGGATGAAATAATTAATCAAAGACGATATATATGTATGATCGGCGAGCCAGCTGATGGAGCGACGACGATGATAGGTATAGGTGACTCCATCTTTGATTGTTGTAGGATGCATGATCAGCAGGTATGTGTTGAATGATCATATCATCAGAAGACCTTTGCGACGTCCTTCATGAGCCCCGGGTTGGCGTTGCAGAAGGTGATAAACTCGTTGAAGTCGATGCAGCCGTCGCCGTCGGTGTCGATCTCGGTCATCATGCGCTGCACCTCGTCGGCGGAGGTGGACCCCAGCGTCCGCAGCGCCTCCGTCAGCTCCGACAGCGAGATCTTGCCGTCGCCGTTGGTGTCGAACCGCTTGAAGATCCGCTCCATGTCCGCCGCCTCCGCCATTGTCGTCGTCGACTCGGCCGGCGTCGATCTGCTGTACGTCCTCTCTCCCTCTCTGCAGATAGCGTCCGATCGACCCTGATCTCTCTCTTTCTCTATCTCTTACGCTAGCTCTGATGATAGATGAGGAGGTACCTTAATTAAAATTACTTGCCCCCTGCCTCCCACGCAGTACGCGTTAATATAATTAGCTCTTCTCCTCGACTTGTTCCTTCCACTATATAGCCATATATGGATCGGATCGGAGGAGCGATCGCAATCCTCACTACGTTTGTGGAGGAGAGGAGACGCCGGGGAGAAATTGCCGGGTCACCTCACCGCCATCCATCCATCGGCGCCAGCACCTGCTGGCTGCTGCTTCTTCCTCCTGTCCCTCGGCGGAATCGTCCAACCACCAGGCGGACACAAGAGGCAGCCAGGCGAAGCCGACGGACAACCTAGGGGGCTGTATGCTGTAGCCTGTAGGAGATAGATATAAACTATCCATTTTAAAGCGCACGCTTTAGTTCAATTAGTTACATATTCAATATTTTGATAGAATTAACTTAATATTTTTTAAACAAGTTCAAAATTTGACTTTCAAAATGTCTGTAAAGATGAAATGTTGAAAATATTAAAATTAAAATGTTGAATATGACGTGTCGGTGTCCGGACCTCGCGGTCTAGCACCAACCAGTAATGATGCTGCGTGTTTCGGTCCCTAGATGGTTGATGCAAGAAGAAACACAATGACACCGGATTTATCCTGGTTCCGGCCGAGGAGGCCGTATGTCCAGCAGTGAGGGGAACACTATATTATCTTGCACCGGGGGTGCTTGTAGTAGGGGGTACAAGCTTGACCGAGAGAGGGAGGGAAGCTCCTAAGTCTCTAGATGAGCTAGAGTTGATTGAGACAAGTGCCAATATGAGAAGAGGTGAGTGCGTGTGCGTCCGTGTCCTTGAGGGTCTGTCCCCGTCAAGCGTGCTCCTGTCCCCCCTTTTATAGACTCAAGGAGGGAAGGGTTACATTCAAGGGAGATCGGTGAAGGCGTTTTTTCCTCCCCGAATCGGGGGAGAGCAGCTGATGGTTACTGTTGCCGAGCACTGTGAGGCGTGGCGCCGGGTGTGGTCGTCGTCCTGGAAGCCTTTTGACCATGCCCGGGGCGTGTCCTTGTCCTGTGACGCCAGTCGGCAGCGTGGCGATGGCCGTAGAGGTGCGCTGTGCTCTGCGTTGACGAGGTGGGGTGTCGAGGGTGCTGCCGAGGGCTGCTTTAAACCAGTCAAGGGCCATACCACGTTCGAGGGTGGCTGCCCATGCCTGCTGAAGGTCTTGCAGAGGAGAAGGTACAAAGAGTAGGCGGCACAGTGGCGGGGCAGTGTCAGACATGTCCTTACAGCGCGCTGTAGGTTCCCACAGCGCTAGGAATAGCGTCACAGTGACAAGAACAGGCGGATGGGGCTCCAGTCATGTCTGCTGTGCGACGTGGCCGCTAACGCCGTCTAACTCCCGCTTCGTGCCGCGGAGTGGTTGGCAATAAATGCGCTCGTCCCCTTGAGTGGTTGGGCCGCTGCCCCCGATCTGCCGAGCGGGGTTTCGAACGAGGCAGAGTTCCCCTCGTGCCGAGGCCCCGCGGAGGGCTCGGCTGTGGGGGCCTCTGGCGAGGCGGAGATTATCATCACTTTGAGGGGCCTCGGCGGGGAGCCCTCGAGCGAGGCGGAGTTTTCTCCACGGCTGGTGAGGCCTCGGAAGGGTCGTACCGTAGTATTGGGCCGTGGGCCGAGTGTGCATTTGGGCCGGTTACTCTTGGAGTGGACTTGGGCGTCCAAGCACAGATGATGGCAATATACCAGAGGATTTGCCCCGAGTGTCTAATTGTGCTTTGCGTGTTTTGGGGCGTTTTAGTCCCTAGATTAGGGTGTCCCTAATGATGGTACCCGACAGTAGCCCTCGAGCCTCTGAGCGAGTCAGAGACTCGGTCAGAGGGTCAGTCTGATGGCTTTTGCTCTTTGAAGTGACCGGTCGGTGCGGTCTTTATCTGCAGGGTGCGCGCGAGCGCATCCGGTGGGTGTAGCCCCCGAGGCTGTGTGCGAATTGACGATACGCGCACAGGGCGATGCGTTCACCGCAAAAGGACTTCGGGGCGCATGCCACTTTCTTGTTTTATTTCGGTGACGGGACTCGTCGGCGTGTCGGGTGAGCCAGAGTCATGATGGCGCTCGCTGCCCCGCGGCCAGTGCAGACACAGCGCTGCTCGGCGCCCAGGGGTTCGGCTCTACCCCGTCTGGTCGCATAGCGATGCGCTGGCCGTGGGCAGCGGCCAGTGCTTGCACGGCACTGTTCGGCGCCCAGGGGTTCGGCCTTGCCCCGCAGCGGGTTCAAGTTTGGTGCCCTTTCTTGGCTATAAATAGTGGTCCTGGGGCTCCCTTGCCTATTTAGTTCTCCCTGCTCTTGCTCCTAGCTTTCCCCTAGCCTGTAATGTCTTCCCTTGCCTTCCACGGCCGACTCCCAGACTAGGCGGCCCGGCTTCCTTAGGCCCTGATGCTAGAAGAATGCTTGCGAGCGGCGGGCGATAGTTGGAGAAGGCGCCCTCGCCATCCCTCAGTTTTAGTGGAATTAGCAGAAGAACATCGGGCCCATGAGGGCCTGCTTCTGCGATGTCCTCCAGCTTGCAGGGTGGTGAGGCATCCCGGGCATGACGTTGGCGCCAGGCTTGGTCGCTGTTCTTCACACCGTCCCTACCAGTGACAAGGTTGCTCTCGAAGAGACGGTGTCGAGGGTGCTGTCCGCCAACTTAACCCCCCGTGTGGTCTTCGGTGGAGGATAGGCTAGAAGAAAGCTTGCGAGAAGGGCATCCCTTCGGACCCGTGTGGCCCGGAGATTGCTTCCCGTGCTTTCCAAGTAGCCTGGTCGCAATGTCCGCCAAGGACTCGGTGTCCTTTATTGGCAGCCATTCCTCCCCAAGACAGAAAAAATTGCCACTTAGGTGGCAATACGTTTGTACCTTTTAACGGCTTTGCGCCGATGACCCTTTGTAACTTTTGTTTGCAAAAAGCAATGAAGTCCTTTTACTTCTTTGGCGTGATTTTGCTTCTTGCTCGTTTGTTAGGGGGCTCTTCCCTGCTTGGCATGACTTAGTGTCCCGAGTGCCAATGCCTGGAGTTTTTTAGCTCCTCGAATTTGTGAAGTTTTCTCCGTGGGGGCGCATCAGCGTACCCGCGGGTGTAGCCCCTGAGGCCTTGGAGGAGTGCGAGCACTCGTCCAAGGGCTTCGACCGGGTGACGTAGCCATTCAGCATTCGTTTCAGCCGGCCTCGGCATTATTTTAGCCGGCTTCGGCATTCTTTTCAGTTGGTAAGGCGACCCTTGCCCTCTTTGGACCAATTCAAATAGCTCATCGAGCATGCAAGGAGGTGCGTTTGACACGTGGGACTTCACCACCAGGCAGTAGCCGGTTCATTCGAGGGTACGGCCTTTGCCATAGTCTTGTGAGGAGCCCCCGAGCCCCAGCCCATGTGAGGGCGATCAGGGGAACCCTTGTCTTCTTGCCACGACCCTCGGTCTGCCTTTCCGCAAGGAGGAGGGGTGAAGCAAGACATGCTACCCTTGCCCGGGCAGCGAGCCGTGGATGCTTCGATGAGCTGTTAGCGGGTGGTTCAAGTGAACGTCTATGCCCCGTTCGATAAGGGTAGGCTTGCGGTCCGGAGACACATTCCATAAAGTGCTCGTAAAAGTTCGCTAGGCAGGGCTCGGTCTCGTTCGATTGGGTCCGAGGGCTCGATGCTCTCCCTCGATGGGATCCCTCGTGCTAGCCGCCTTTTGTCCGGCCTCGAACACAATGTAAGACATCTCGAACTCGCATTCAAGGCTAGGCTTCGTATGAGCATGTCCTCATTTTCCCTGACTCTGTTGATCTGGGGCGGCCGTCGAACCCTCGGCAGGCCAGCCTTTGAACCCTTGATCGGTAGGGCTCAGATTGTAGTTTCTTCGTTAGTAAGGAACCCCCTTGGGAGAATATTCCATCACGGTTTTCGGCACGGGGCACGGAGTTACGGAGTAGTGGGTGACATGGCCTGACGCGTGCGGAGCAGGCGCGCCTTTTGAGGCGGCGTCCTCGGGCAGACGGAACGGCGCGGGCGGCCGCCGAATGACGGGACGCCCACAATAGTGCGCCTGCGCCACTTCGGTAACTGCCCCACTGCAGTTACTGCGCGTGCGCGCGGGTTCCCACGGTCGTGGGCCCCAGCTGGTGGTGACAGCGGTATCTACTGCATTTAATGCGGTAGATTTGGAAAGGCCGCGGCGAATCCGCCCATCTGCTGCGGTTAAAAGGGGAGACGTGGGGGGAGTCCGCTCGGCTCCCCCATCCTTTGCCTTTGCCAACTACTGCTGCCCTGCGTCCAAGCTTCAGAGCAGATAGGCGAGAGGAAAGAGGAATAGTGTGCGCACCTCGCTTCTGTTCGAACCTTCTCCCCCTTTCGCCACCGCCATGGTGAGGCTGGTCGATGCCGTGCCCTGGGGCAGGTCCTCTGCCGACAAGCCGTTCTTGGAGGCGATGGTCGCTGTCGGGGTTCTGCTGCCCAACACTGACCCGGCGTGTCCGGTGTTGGTTGCACCGGGCTCGTTAGAGACGGAGCCGAATCCTCCGAGCAGCTACGTCGTCAGCTTGCCGCGGTTTCGGTGTCCCCGCCGGCCGATTCTTCCGCGCGCTCTGCCGTCATTACGAGGTGGAGTTGCACAACTTCGCCCCCAATGCCATCTCGCAGGCGGCGGTCTTCGTCGCCATCTGTGAGGGCTACCTGGGGGTACAGGCGCACTAGGACCTGTGGAGGCACTTGTTCCGGGGGGAGATGTTGGAAATATGCCCTAGTGACAATAATATTTCGTTGTATTCATGATTAATAAAGTGTTCCTTGAATATCCATAGATGACAACTTGTATTGATTAATGCTTATGTGAAGTATTTGTGAAACTCTTTACTTGTATGGATATTCTAAAGTGTTCCTAGTCGGAGTTCATGTGAGGACACACATAAATATTAGACTAGCACATGTATTAGTTGATTGACTACGTTTCACAAGTCATGGACATGGGGATGTCAAACTAATAATGTGGGCTCATGTGAGACATGAGACTGAACTGACCCAACACGAGATGATGACTTCTCATTACACAATATGTACGCTGTGTCCTAAGACCTGAGATCGTCGTATGTACTCAAGTTGTGAACCGACTTACTTAGGAGCCATCAAACGCTGCACCGTAATAGGGTAGTCATAAAGCTGGCTTTCGGGTCTGTCAAGAAGCATGCTGTGAGACATAGTCAGTCAAGATGGGCTTTGCCCCTCTCTACAAGAGAGAGATATCTCTGGGCCCCTCGAGTGATTCGGATCAGGAAATGCATGGCCATGCTGGGGTTAAGAGTTAACCAAGTATTCCGAATCACAGGATCGAGAAAGAGTGATCGGCTTTAAACTAGACCAAATATCGTGAGGCAAAGGGAACAACATGTATATGATATTGTGGCAGCTCGTCTGATATGATTTTTGTGTGCGTATAGGAGTTGACATGTCTTGCTAGAGGCCACTGTCTACTATTGGGCCGAGTAAGAGTACTCGGGCCATGTCTATTCACATATGAGCCCATAGGGTCACACACTTAATGGAAAGAAGCCTGATAAGGATGAGATCCGAATTAGACTGGGCTTAGGTGCACTAATGGGTCTTTTCGGCCCAAAAGGGGGTGCCCAAGGCAGCCCACCTAAGGGGCTATATAAATAGAGGAAGGGGACGCCTAGACCTTTTTACAATTCACGGTCACTGTTCACATGAACAGTAACGCCGCCGTGAAATAGTAGCCGCGGGCGCGCTACAGTGCCGTCCCTCCTTCGCACCCAAGCCCTAGGTCGCCTTCGCGGACCTAGCAGTCCGGATCGCGATGCTTCTTCCCGTACGTGTGGATACCTTGGAGGTGCCGCATCTGCTGCACAATGACGAGCCGCACGAGAGGAGGTTCTCGCAACTGCACTGCCGGCTTCCATCTGCACTACATCGACGCGCTACAGAAGTTCGGCAACCACGCATCTAGTGGTAATCCCATGATCTATAACTGCAGTAATCCTGGTTTATGTGATAGAAAATTTTTGTTTTTGGTACCCCATATTCCTACAGGTTGGGCCCAAGGCAGCCCACCTAAGGGGCTATATAAACAGAGGGGGGCGCCTAAAAACCCTAACCCGGAGTTCGCTTCCTCGTGCATCTAGCCCTAGTTCGTTCTCGCGGATCTAGCAATCCGGAGTGCGAAGCTTCTTCCCGTGCGTGTGGACTTCATGGAGGTGCTGCGCTTGCTGCACAAGGACGAGCCGTTCGTGAGGTGGTTCACGCAACTGCACTGCCGGCTTCCATCTGCACTACACCGACGCGCTACAGAAATTCCACAACCGCGCATCTAGTGGTAATCCCGTGATCTATAACTGCAGTAATCCTGGTTTATGTGGTAGAAAATTTTTGTTTTTGCTACCCCATATTCCTACAGGAGCTCCTCACTGATTCTGTCTCGCCGGGGGTGAAGAGGCTCGTTCGCGCCGGCGGCCTGACACTCCAGTTGTGAGAGTCGAGGAAAGACCTGTACACCCCCTGCACGATGACGTCAAATAATTGTGACTGGGATAAGGCATGGTTCTACCTCCGCAACGACGACGAGCTGCTTCCGGCGTACACTGGCAAGCTCCTGACGAAGAAGCCAGCTTCTTGGGGATACGGGGTGTCGCCCCCCGAGCGCCAGGCCAAGCTCGTGGTGTACACCGACGCGCTGCGTCATTAGGCGGGCAAGGGGCTAACGGCGGCCGCCGCCGTCGCAAACTTCCACCGGCAGAGGGTGCTTCCCCTCATGGAGAGGAGGCTTCCCATCTACAAGTTGACGCCGGAGGCTCCGTCCGAGGGTTCGCGGATGATGGCGGAGCTGCTCTCCCATGAGATCGCCGCCCAAAGGGCAGGGCGTACAGTGGTCCTCCCTTTGACCGGCCTCGGAGATCTTTAGAAGATCAAGATGCGCCCTGAAGAGGGGTATGTCCAACTGGTAAGATTCGTCTCTAAGCGTTAGCTAATTGTATCATTCTTCTCTAAATAATCCTAGTCTCATTCGCAGGGGCTGAGCCACTGCGGATATTCCTTGGATCCTCCGCTCCCTGAGGTCCGGTGTAACACCCCTGTGTTAATTGTACTCGTTAACCACGTGTTTAATCGCTAATCCTGGCTTAAGCGCATCATTAGCGATAGCCAAGTCCGCGTTTTAATCTTTGTCTCAGCCGTTTTCAATCTAGTTTTTATCATCGATCCGAGCTCCAAATCAACTTTCGCCCAAAACGAAAGTTGTAGATCTTCTTTCCCTCTACAACTTTTGTTTTGGCCAAATTTCATGTTCCCATATGAAATTTGGAGTTTCAACTGGTCAAACTCGGGCTAAAATCATTTAAACGAGTGAACAGAGGAACTCCTGCTCGGCACTGTGACGCCCCCGACGCCCATACCGCCGCTGGTCGCCGGCGAGCGATGCCACGCGTCGGCAATCGCGCCCCGACGCCGCTCTTCACCTTGCACTAGCCTGGAAGCTTCCGTCCAGTCCATCCCTATCCCTTCCTCGAGCTGCCGCTGCGCAGGGCACGAGCTCGAGCTGCCGCTGCGCAGGGCACGAGCTCGAGCCGCCGCCGAGCTCTGCGCCGGCCGTTCCTCGCCACCCCGCCCCGTTTTCCTCGCGCCAGAGCCTTCCTCGCCTCGCCCCGCACTCACGCTGCACCGCTCCGACTCTGATTAGGCCGTTATTCGGCCCGAATCGAACCCCCAGACCGTTGTCCGTCGTTGCCGTTCACCGGAGCTCCGCCCCGCTCGACGAACTCCCTCCTCCGGCCCTCCTTCACGCAAAACGAATCCCCGGTGAGCTTCCCCGCGGCCTACTCCTACTCCCCGACCCTTTCCCCACTTGATTCCGCGGCCGCCGGCGTCGGAACGCCGCCGCGCCGCCGTCGCCGCTGCTTCCCACCGCCGGCGCACACCGCGGGGCCGCTCCTGCACGTGCCCGCTCGCGCCGCTGCGAGCCCTAGGCCCGCCTGGGGCCTCTGGCCCTCACCCGCACCGCCGCGCCGCCGATTCCGCCCCACCGGCGGGGGACGCTGCGCGCCGCCGCCCTTGCCCCGGCGCTGCCGCGGACCCCCTGGCGTGCGCGCCTCTGGGCCGCGCCGCACGCGCTCAGGCCGGCCGCCGCCCGTCTCGCACCCCGCACCCCGGCCGCGGCTCGGCCCAGCCGCGTCGCCGGCCGGCCGCCCCCGGCGGGGGCCGGTGCCGCGCCGAGCGCGCTCCGCCTGAGCTGCTCGCCGCCCGTGCGCATGAAGCAGGGGAGGGGGGTAAGTAGCTGGGCCGGCGCCCACTGGCAAGTAGGGCCCGGCTGTCAGCGCCCCCCCTTTTATCCTTTTGTTTTCTTTTATTTATCACGGCTGATGATTCAAAATTGCAGATAAATTCATAGAAAATGCTAAAAATGCAAAATAAATTTTGTTAGGTTTCTAAAATCACAATCTTCAGAGGAAAAATACTTAAGCATGCATTTTATCACTTTTGCTCTGCTGAAAATTCGGTTTGCGTTAAACCTAGTTTATTTATTGTCGGTAGATCCGTGGCTCTAAAAATTATGAAAAATTCGCAGTGGCTTACTCATTTCATGTGTAGCCCACTGTAAAAGTTTCATGACCTATTGCTATGCACTTTTGTGTAGATCTAATTTATGTTTCGTTTACCTTGCTAGGGTTGTTTTAATGCTTTGTTAGCAGCAATAAATGTTGGAAAATTTTGGTTGTCATGCCGTATTGCTTTCACATTAAGTGGTAAATTTTTGTTACTAGAGCATGTATGCAAGTTAGGGTTTTACTTAGATCTTGCCCTAGCTATGCTCTTTTCCTTATAAATGTTGTTAGTATTATTTCATGTATGTGTAGCTTTAGCAAAGCAAGTATCGGTTTTAATCCATGCTGCTCTAAGCTAATTTAGTAGTTGTTTTTGGAAGGAAACACTTCAGGCTAAAATGTTTTGAATTTTGGAATCGCATCTTCAGCACTCATGCATTGCACTGTGTTCTAATTGTTGCATGGCATATTCTTATTCGTGTAGACGCCGCGAACGAAGTCGCCTGCGAGCTGATTGCTGAGCCAGTCCAGGAGCCACGAGCAGAAGAGCCGCAGAAGGACGCCATTGAGCCCACTCCAGAGGTTTTCATTAACCCCGCTGACCTGCAAGGCAAGCCCCGGAGCATAACCATAATTTAAATTATTCAATGTTTATTTAAGTATTTGTGCATTTATGTCTAGGAGTTGTATGGAACCATAGATGCATGTTTTCCATAGGTACCGTGGGTCTATACTAGTATGCAAGTGTCGATAGAAATGCTTTGCTAAATAGGATCTCGGTAAAAGTCGAGTGATTGCTGTCACTCGCGAGTTTTAGGATCTTGGTTCCTTAGCTACGGCTTTGAAATAAGTTGTTGAGTAAAAAGAAATGGAGACCGGGCGGAAATGAGTTGGTTTTGGTATGGAATGGTTGAAAAGAAATCTCCGCCTGTGTCGATTGAGGACCGTACCGTTGTGGGCAGTGCTGACTGAGTTTGAACAGTACTAACCACATGCCGGAAGTAGGAGGTAGTCGAAACCGGTAAGCTAATTACCTGATTTGCAACGATACTTTGAATCGCGACCTGCTACTCTGGGAGTGGGATGATGGCGGGTGTTGGATTGTATGTCACCTCCGGGTTCTCTGGGAGTTCGCCGTGAGGGACCCTTCACCCGGGTTTTGGCAGGCGTGATTCAGACGTCGGGTGATGATGGGAACAGTTGACGTGTGTGGCCCGACGGGGTTTACGCGTGTCGTGTGAGTTAGGTCCACCTTGCAAGGTTAAATCAGATCGATTCGCCGTCTCTCTCGGTTAAGAGAACCTTGGTCACTTTGTCACATCATAGTAAGAAAGTGGAATGAAAACGGAATGGAAAATGGCTGGTTTGGGAGTTACTGAAAGATAATCTGTTCCACCATGTGTGCTCTAGATGTTTAGGCGAATTTAGTTAATACTTGGTATACTAAATGGAGCTAAAATATTGAAAGTAAGGATTCACTTCTAGCAGCCTTTCAGCAAAAGAACTCCAGAGCCAAAAAGCTTTGCATGTCTAGGTAATGGGCTAAATATACCCAAAGTCGGGTAAGCCTTGCTGAGTATTAGTATACTCAGGGTTGTTGTTGTACCCTTTTTAGCAGGTTGTGTCCCCGCTGACTTCGAGGAGGTCTGTGCGTCCTGGATTGGACAGCCGCTTCCTCCTGGGTGGACCGTCGAGTGGGCCCCGTCTTCCCCGTGAAGATTGGGTAGGTTGGCATCGTATCGGTGGGCAGGATGTGGAGCTCACCTTGTATCGTCGTCGTAGTTATCGTATTGTAATTCGAACTCAGTTTTAAACTTCCGCTGTGTTTTAAACTCTGTCGTTTGTATTCGAACCTTTTATGTAAAACCTGTGTTGTAAATTAATTTGAAGTTTCTGTGTGCTGGTATCACCTGTGCTCGTCTTCGTACGGGTCTAAGTGCAATTGTGATCCTGGAGTACTGTAGTTTAATCGGGATTTTACCCGACAGCCTGTCAGGTTACACCGTTTTAAGTGCACAGTAACTTGATTAAGTATTAAGATGATGGTTAGCGCATTTAAGCCGGTTTAATTTGGACGGTGCTGCTATATCCGGGCCATGAACCGCCAGTTCGTGGAGGCGCGGAAGAAGCGGAAGGACGCGGAGAAGCAGCGCCACGACAGGAAGTTGCGAGAGAAGAGGGAGAAGGTGAACCGGGAGCGGCCGGAGCAGGGTCAGCTGCCGCTCCCCACACCTGAGACCACGTTGGAGCCAGACCTTTCACCCTCGGCGCTGGGCGACGTCGATTATTCGATGCTCGATTCCCCCAACATGGAGGCGGCAGGCTGACGTCGAGGCCCCAACGTCGGCGGTGAGCGAAAGAGCACCCATGCAGATGACGGGTGAGAGGGCACCCGCGCAGCTGTATGTGGGGACCCTCAGACGGGTGTTGCCGCCGAGGCCCCAAGTTGGCCCAGGAGCGCCGCCCGCTGGTCACTCGTCGGGAGCCGGTGGGCCGATGCGGGCCCCAAGGAGCGGCTCGAGGAAGCGCAAGCTGGATGCTGCCTCAAGGTAAGTATTTCTTCATCTCCTATCCTACTTTCGGCCGACATCTTTGTTACTCGCTGATTCTGACCTCCCCCTTGCTTGGCTCGGCCTGAAGGTTACCACGACTCCCCCCTCACTGGCACCTACTAAGGCCCTTAAGTCGGTGGGGACCGCCACGCCGCACATGGCGTTGCAGCCCCCGAGCGGAAGGCCTCGGACGGCAGAGGAGATCACCGCGCAATACCGGGCGGCGATGGCCCGGGGGGTCGAGATGGCCCGAGCGCAGTCGGGTGCAGACGACACCGGTCAGCACGGCGAGGAGGATGCTACCCGGCCGAGTGTCGAGGAAGAGACCGGCTGAGGCAGCGCGGGAGACACAGCCTGGCCGGATGCCGATGGGGAAGGGAGGACCGACGGGGCCACATCGGAGCGGCCCACCGGCCAGGTGGAAAAGGAAGGCCCCGCCCCGAAGCCCGCGGAGGCCCGGGGTGAGGAGGGCGCAACGACGGCGGTGGCGTAGACGGTGCCGGCGGAGGAGACGCCGGAGACGACCGTGGCGGAACGGCTCGAGAGGCTAGGAGAGATCACCTTGAACGCCGCATTCGGCGAAGCCAGCACCAGCGGCCCCATCGCGGCTGTTCCCGAGGGTGGCCTCAAGGTCCCCCAGGATTTCGTTCGCACCGAGCGCGAAGAGGATGAGATCTGGCAGGCGCAGCTTGATCTTGGCGAGGCGATGGACACAGATCTCCAGCGCGTTCTGCAGCTCCATTGGCAGGAGAAGCATAACGTCAACCGGGTAAGTGCTCTTCATGCTCCTGTTTGTTTACGATTGTGTTCGCGTGCTTCCGCTCATGTTCTTCGATCACAGCAGCTGATGACCCTGTCGAGGGACAAGAGTGTCAAGCTGGCCCAACTGTACTCCAGGGTGGGCTGACTTGAGAAGTACAACACCAGCCTGGGTTTGCGGCTGAACGAAGCCACCACCCAGGCGTCCAGATTGGAGGTGCGAACTCATGGGCTGGAGCTCGAGCTCGCCCGTGCCCAAGACGAGTGCAACGCGCAGAAGGCAGCAACCAAGCAGAAGGCCAAGGAGGCTGAGCTGCAAGTAGCCGCGCTGCGCGAGAATGTGGAGGCGCTTGCGGCGAAGGTGGCTCGGTCCCAGCAGCAGGAGGAGGCCATCGAGGTGCTCACCAACACCCTTGTGGAGAAGGATACTCTTCTCGAGTCGTAGGGGGATGCCCTCCGCCACGCGGAAACCACCCTCAAAGAAAGGGAGGCCTCCGTGTCGGTGCTCCAGCAAGAGGTCGACGCCGCGCAGGCGGAGCTGGACGAGAAGAGGAGGCGCACCGAGGGTAAGTACCAAACTTGGTTTTAGTTAACTTGGTTTCGTTGAGTCTTATCTTCGTTTCCACTCAGAGCTGCGAAATTTGGTGGTGGAGGAGACCGTGGTGAAGGAGGCTCTCCAAGTCGCGTACTCGTCGGTTCAGAAGGACTACGAGGACCTGGAGGGAGCCGCCGTAGCAGCGTGCCAAGGGCTCGAGTGCGAGGGCGGCTCGTCTGGCAGCTCACTGGCCAGTCGCCTGAGGTCCCTAGGTGACCGGGTGGCCAAGCGTCTCAAGGGCGCCCTCCGCCTCGGCGTCCAGAAGGCCCTTGGCGTCATCTCGACACACTACCTTGTCAACTTCGAGCAGTTGGCCATGGGCTACATCGTTCCCGACGGCGATGATTATCAGTTGGCCATGGGCTACATCATTCCCGACGGCGATGATGATGCCAATGTTGACGCTATGGAGCAAGCCGACGCAGGTGCCGATGGTGTCGCCTCCGCCTTGGCCGAGCTCTTCGATCCTCCCCAGCACTGCGGATGACGAGGACGAGGGTGAGCGCGATAGAGAAGGCAACTCGTAGATAGCCTGGGCCCTGGAGCCCAAGTAGATGAATTAGGATTTTGTTTTTACTTTCTCATGTAAAGGAACAAAGGTGCAATCCTAACGGTGTGGCCGCTCGAGACCTTTGTGCATTTGCGCATCGATGATGTTTTACTATATTTTCGTTCTCTCGTGTGTGGCTTAGATAAACTTCCGCAAAGATTTTCGCGTTCATAAGCTACTTAGGCGCAGGGAGGTGAGCGGGAATGCCGTAACCCGGAGGCGTAGGCGGTCCCATGGCTCAGCCAGCCCTGTTCCGCAGTTGCTTACGCCTTGCGTCCATTTTTCTAAGTGTTCGAGAGGCTTAGATACGAATTTTTTTTCGAAAAAACGACGGTGTTTTGGGGACGTTCGGGGGTTCCCCCCATTGTAGCCCCGAGGGAGACTTGGTTTTGTCGAGGGCAAAGCCAAGGCTCTCTCAGTGTTGTGCGTGCATCCGAGCCCCCGAGGGTTCGAATGGTTCCCAAGGAATTTGTAAGCCAAACATACTTCATTATTATCTGAGGAATTTAAAATACGGGTACAAAGTATGTACAAATAGCTTGGAATTTCAAGGATAGAAGCGACATAGCTGCTGAATGTTCCAAGCGTTGGTGGTGACCTCGCCCTTCTCATTGGCTAGCTTGGAGGTGCCGGGCTTGAGGACTTCCGCTACAATGTACGGACCTTCCCACGGTGGGGTAAGTTTGTGGTGCCCTCGGCTGTCTTGCCGAAGCCTCAACATTAGGTCTCCCTTGTTGAGGTCCTGATGTCGAATTCTCTGCGCTTGATATCATCGCAGAGACTGCTGGTAACGTGCCGAGTGTAGGAGTGCCACGTCTCGAGCCTCGTCCACCTGATCCAGCGAGTCTTCGCAAGCTTGCTGGTTCTGCTGCTCTTGGTAGGCTTTGAGCCTCGGGGACCCATACTCCAGGTCTGACTACGGCCTCAATAGTCTCATCCGCTACATCTCCAATTAAGTGCCCGAAGTGGGTGACCCTGAACAGCCACTCTGCATTGCCAGCACTGACTGCTGGAAACAAACCAATAGGATATGCAGCTACCTCCTCGGGATGTGCTCACAAAAAGTAGTAATTGCTTTGAGAGCTGCTGTCTCAAAAGCATCTACCAGACGGTACCCAATCACCTCAATCTCAATCGGTGGCCACTCCAAGGTGGGGTGCTGAGGAATGGTCATTGTAACTCTGTTCTTCTTAATTCCCTCCTCAGAAAACTGGCGTCCCGTGTACTGGGGTGGATCTGGGTAGTGGAAGATACGAAGTGAACCCCAAAGAATCCTTGGGAAACCCTCCCAGTACAGACAGTCGGTATGAGCATTCCCCTCCTCATCCCAAAAGATCTGGGAACAAGTCGCCATCTGAATCAAAAAGGATTCAAATGTGAGTAATACAATTATCTCAAAACTTCTCAAATAAAGCTTTAAGAAGACTGCGGTAAAACAAATGTGATTCTAATTCAAAAGATGATATGGTTCCAAACTCAGAAAATAATAAACCACAATCGGTACTGGTTCATCATTTGAGATTCAAAGGAATGAAAATATCCTTATAACAACAAGATGGGGCTTAGAATGAACACACGACTCGAAACCATCTTTTTCAACCAAGAATATCTAAGTATTGCAACAAACATGCTCTCTAAATTCAAAATTAACTTACTTATGGCTTAAGCACACTAACACTTATCTATGAGGATTCATACTAGGAACAAAATCAAACATCAACCAAATATGCATGCACGTCCTGACCGTTCTCACAAGATAAACAATTGCAACTATGGTTGGGCTTACGTGGTTAGCACGGTGGCATACATAGATACGGCTCTCCCTATATAACTAGTCGATACACTCTAACCGTTCTTAACTTATCAAATCGTGGTTAGTGTACTTGCAGAAGATTGACAGAACATATATATATATATATATATATATATATATATATATATATATATATATATATATATATCCATTGAACCTTTCATGCCAGCACACATGAAAGCGTCCCCAAACATTACCGCTCACTATAGAAGCGGCAGCCATACAATTTCCGCCGTATGGCCAACGTTTAATATACGCTACTTGGTGGCGTATTCACAAGTTCCTTTACTCCCAATATAGTCGACCGAGATCGGTATATTGGCAGCAGCTCAAGTAGGTCACTGCTTGAGCGCAGCGTTCGGTTCGCATCGCCGACGGGAAGGTCAGACTCCCTCAGCTGACTGAGCACACTTTACTTCCAATATAGTCAACTAATCGTCGATATATTGGAAGCATCTCAAGTAAGCCACTGCTTGATGGCAGCGTTCGGCTCGCATCACCGACGGGAAGGTCAGACTCCCTCAGCTGACTGAGAATCCTTACCTTCTTACCTCAACGTAGGTGCGTCGTTATAAGAATTAAGAGTTGCTTGTGAGTATGGTTTAACAAAATGTAAAGTGCTGGAAGTCAGATAACATAAACCATACACAAATAGCCACCTAATAATTCCCGTAAATTCCCTAGGACTTTACGTTCTATGCACAACCCTTAACGAATCCAACGTAGTTTTTCGAAATCCTTTGTTGTTCCGTTTTATACGGAAAACAATTTTTAAGGTTCCAACACCTCTGGTGTATGCTTGCAGCTCTGATACCAGCTGTGGCAGAACCACCTAAATTATCCCGGCTCAAGTGCGCGGGCCATCACCATAAAGGCAACACCGGCTCAAACGCACTTCAAACGGAACAATTCTTGGTCTGTCGGGTAACGTCCCGATACAACCACCGGTTCTCGGATCGAACAAGCATACCCCGCACGAAGGCGAGTCCAGAGATATTACAACCACAATTTTTACATCACAGGCATAAAAGTTATTACAAACCGGTTCTAAAGCATTAATACTAGACCAAACGTAGTAAAGCAGTTATACAAGCCACAACTATAAGTTCAGAGTTTAAAACAGCGGAAGATAAAACACGACGGCTACAACACGTCGCAAAAGGACACCAGGCTAGCCCAAGCATGGTATCACTCGTCATAGTCATTGCCGGTCGCAGACGTCTCCCACTCTACGGACCAGCCAAGAGGCAACGAGCAAGGGTAGGTCAAGCTAGCGATCTGATCCTCAAAACTCATACCTGAAAGAAAGTTCAATAGCAAGGCTGAATATTCTAATACTCAGCAAGACTTAACCGCCAACGGGTATAAATAACCCACTTTAGCTAGACTATGCAAGGTTTTGTGAGGCTCTGGTTTTCCTTTTTCTGAAAAGCAATAAAGAGTATGTCCTTACTTTCAAGTTTTAGCTTTCAAGATTCTAGTTGATTAACCATTCTATGTAAGCAACTACTATTCAATCATGGTAGAAAACTAAGCAAACATCAAGATTGATAAATAATATTGTTGCTCTTATTACTCTGTGTGGCAAAGGGATCAAGCAGTCTCATTTCATCGTGAGAGGCGGACGATTCTGAATCGAAATTCAACCTTGCAAGGATAAACCTAGCACACACGTCTGGAACACCGTCGGGTCATTCCCAAACAACCGTTGACTTTCTTTCCGGCTTGTAGATAGGAACACTCTCCCCGGCTACAGGGCTCCAAGGTCCACCCTTCTACGAGGTCCACCCTTGTCCCTTGAAGTTGCAGTGTTGCGCAACATAAAAAAAATAAAACCTATCCCTAAGAGAGAGTGTCAGGTATATCCACTCCCCGGTCCAATCGGCTACTAGGCTTGTTGCGTACCATATTGACGGCATGTGGCTAGTACTTTCAAAGACTTAACCATCGCTACCACACACCGCGACCTTAGCAAGTTCATTAACACAGACGGGGTCTTACGTGAAGTTATGATATCGATCACAACCCCGTCCATCGTCCTTATATTGATAACAGAAGTAAACAAGCAATGCCTATAAAGCTCGCGAGTGACAGGCAATCACTCGACTTTTACCGGTCCTATAAGCTTAGCAAGTAGTCGAACTTAGGTCTAGTGTTCAGTACATAGGTTCCTAGGATCATGCATCTAGGGTTTCAATTTAAAACCTAAGAACTGTAAATGCACAAGTAAATAACAGTAAGTGATAATAATTTGAAATATAGGTTATGTTCGGGGCTTGCCTTCTCGATAGTTGCTAACTATTTCAGCCCTAGACTCTTCCGAACTTTGGTCCGGGGCTTCAGTTAGTTCAGCAGTGTTTACTTGAGCTTCAATATCACCTCCGTCAGACTCCGGGATCAGCTCGTACGTCCCGTCCGATAAGGCAGTCGTGTCTATATGTAATGCAAGAACAACATTATAAATACACACATGGGCAATCGTTTATAGAGTAGTTAAATACCAAATTTAACTACACAAGGCATCATGATCAACAGCACAAAAGAAGTTGACTAACTTCATAAAATGAGTGGTGGTTGATTCCTATAGCAATTAATTCCATACTTGCTAATAAATAAATAACTCAAAGCCCAAAAAGTAATAAATTTAGCAAAAATTACCCTAAGCAGAACATGAACAGATTAAGCTACCCTGTAAAAATCATGCCAAGACATAAAGCCATTTAATCACAACAATTCATTCATTCAGACAACACCTAGCAAAATCTTGAATTATACAAGTCAAACTAGAGCAATTCAGAAGATCAAAATTTAACATAAGGTTGAAACAGAAATAATATCGCAACTGTGAAATTTTCATGATTTTATCTACACGTACTTAACTCAGAGAAAATAAACAAAACAGAAAGTAGATTAACAAGATTCATTTTTAGCTCCTGTTTTAGTCATGAACTGATGCTCAAACTTCCTGGACAAGCTAAACTACTCAAAAAGAACATGCAAAAATATTTTCACGATTTAATATAAACAAAAACTATTTACCATAATTAAAGTCTACCAAAAAATGATTAAATCAAAGAAATAGCTACACAAGAGAACTGATCATGAAATTTTTATAGCAAAGCTAGTGTCACATGAGTAAACTAACATAAAAATTTCACTGCAAGACATGGCTTTATACAGTATTTAAGAAAAAGATAAAAACAACCAATATTTATGCACTAGTAACACAAATCAAATTCTACAGCAAAAACTTGTAACTAAAGCCTAACATATTATGGTTCTACTGCATAGATCTCTTCAAGAGTATTCCAAAACATCCATATTTACTATTTTACGAATTTTCCATGAATTGTTATTGAATTTCAAAGATCACAGCAAACTATTACAAACAAGTCCCTAAAGGCACTATTCAACTGAGTCTCTGTCTATTCAAATAACCCCCCGGGTTTTCTGGAATTTCAAACCCGAGGTCCTCGGGTCGGGTCAGAGGGGGAGCGCGGGTTTGACCGGCGGTTTCCCGGCGAGGGGCTCACTGGCGGCGAGGGTGGAGGGGTGCGTGAGCTTCACGGGTTCAAGGCGCACCTCTGGGTGGTCTAGGGTTGCGGGGAGGGGCTCGGAGGCGGCGGCTCGATGGAGCAGGGCGGCTCGGCGGCGGAGGCAACCGACGGCGAGGGTGCTCCGGTGAGGGTTGGGCGAGGGGAAGCGGTCTGGGAGTTGAGCAAGGGCGAGGCGCGGCTAATGGTGGGGGCTATTGGGGTGGAGCGGGTCTGTGGTGGCGGCTCCGCGGCAGGGTGAGCTCGCCGAGGTTCGGGGTGGTGCGGCGGCGGCGTTCCGAGGCGTGGGAGCGAGGGGAAAGCAAAAGAGAGAGAGGAATGGATTTCTGGGGCTCTTGTAGTGCTCGGGCGCTCGCTGGAAGGGTGCGGCGGCTTCTGCAGCGGGCTCTCCACCGCGACGGCGAGGTGCCGGCGGCGCGGTTGCTTCTGGACTCGGCGGCGCGCGTGGCACGGCCGGGGAGCTCCAGCGCGAGGCAACAGGAGGGGGAGGAGGAGCAGAGCGACGCGTGGGTGCCAGCGCGAAGTGGAGTAATGGCCGGGAAGGCTCTCCCCGGCGCCGGCGGGCGGCGCTGTCGGTGGGCGGCGGCGAGAACAGAGCAGGGAGGTGGGAGATGGGGATAAGGGTCGTTTTGAAATTTCCAAAAATTCTAGGGACCACTCTGTAAACTAGCGATAACTTTTAAAATAGGGCTCAAATAAAAAAGTGCTCAATATGAAAGTTGTTCAACTTTTCAAGATCTACAACTTTGATGTTGTGCAAAAATTCATTTGATCAAAGATTCAAGATCTAAAATTAAAAACATTGAAGGGATTTTGAATTCTAGAAATTTTGTCTTTTTCAAAGCAAATTCACTTCAAACATAGACTTAAAAGCAAAATTTGCTGCCATGCAATAAATGCACTGAAATTTTGCAAAAACACCCTCCACAAAAGCTATATTCAGAAATAACTAAAGAAAGGACCTTGCATAAAATCATAATTACACATATAGCCTTTTATAATTACAAAAAGATCCTTTTTAAGCAATTCAAGCACATGATGCATAGCAAACATACACAATTACTGTGCAGACACCTTTTTAATTACTATGCAGACTCCCAGGGTGTTACAGCCTTCCCCCCTAAAAGGAATCTCGTCCTGAGATTACAGGAAGAAAAGGATGCAAAGACTTGGTACCTGGATTGGTTCTAAGAAAGTCGGGAAATTTTCTTTGGAGAAAATTTTCAGTCTCCCAAGTAGCTTCTTCCATAGTATGCTGATTCCACTGGATTTTGTACATTTTAACTTTCTCCCTTCTAGTACTTCTTTCTTTGGTGTCAAGAATCTTGATTGGATACTCCTTATAAGATAGATCGGATTCAATCTAGATATCCTGTGGGTCAAGGATCTCAGTAGGTACCCTGGTGCACTTCCGGAGTTGTGATACATGGAAGACATCATGAATGGCAGCCAACTGAGATGGAAGACGAAGTCGGTAGGCAACGGGTCCACAAGTTTCGATAATTTCAAATGGTCCGATGTATCAGGGTGCTAATTTCCCATTTACGCCAAAGCGTTGAACACCTTTAGTAGGAGATACTCGCAAATATACGAAGTCCCCTACCTCGAATTGTAAAGGATCTCTTCTTTTGTCTGCATAACTTTTCTGTCTTGATTGAGCCGCTTTAAGATTAACCTGGATAACTTTGACTTTCTCCTCTGCCTCAGAGACTAAATCTGGCCCAAAAATTTTGCGTTCTCCAGCTTGTGACCAATTCAAAGGAGTTCGACACCTTCGACCGTATAATGCTTCAAATGGTGCCATTTGCAAGCTAGATTGATAACTGTTATTATATGAAAACTCTGCTAGTGCTAGGCACATAACCCAGTTCTTGCCATATTGAATAGTACATGCCCTCAACATGTCTTCAAGGATTTGATTGATGCGTTCAGTTTGCCCATCTGTTTGTGGATGATAAGCTGAACTACGAATCAATTTTGTTCCAAGGAATTCTTGCATTTGCTCCCAGAAACGTGCAATAAACTGAGGCCCACGATCAGAAATAATTGTCTTAGGAATTCCATGCAAACGAACAATCTGATCGAGATAAATTTCTGCATATCTCTTGGCAGAATAAGTTGTGTGTACTGGAATAAAATGAGCGGTCTTGGTGAGTCTATCAACGATTACCCAAATAGAATCATGCTTATGAGGAGTGGTGGGTAGGCCAACGATAAAATCCATACTGATGTCCTCCCATTTCCAGGATGGAATGGGTAAAGGTTGGAGAGTACCAGCTACTTTCAAGTGACTAGCCTTAACTCTTTGACAAACATCACATTCAGAAACATATCTGGCAATCTCTCTTTTCATTCGAGTCCACCAGAAGTTTTGTTTAAGATCGTGGTACATCTTGGTACCACCGGGATGAATCGAAAACTTCGATAGATGTGCTTCATCAAGGATTTGCTTTCTAAGCTGATGATCCTTGGGTACAACCAGTCGAGATTCAAACCATAGAACTCCTCTATGATCCACTCGGAAACATTTGTACTTTGCTTCTCCTTGTGATAACTTTTCCTTGATGATCTTGGTACCTTCACCATGTAATTGTGCCATGATGATGCTATCATGAAGTGTAGGCTCAAGGGATATATGGTTCAAACTTCCTTGAGGTACCATTTCTAGGTTTAACTTCATCATTTCCTGGCATAGAGTTTCATTGAATGGTTCTATAGATAGACAATGGCATTGTGACTTGCGGCTGAGTGCATCCGCAACCACATTAGCCTTTCCTGGATGATAGTGCACTTCTAGATCATAATCCTTTATCAACTCTAGCCAGCGTCTCTATCTCATGTTGAGATCAGCTTGAGTGAAGATATATTTGAGGCTCTTATGGTCAGTGTAAATATTACAGTGAGTTCCCATAAAATGATGTCTCCAAATCTTGAGGGCGTGAATAACAGCTGCTAACTCCAGATCATGTGTTGGATAATTCTTCTTATGATTCCAGAGAGCTCTTGATGCATAAGCAATAACCCGGTTATCTTGCATAAGCACACAACCAAATCCCGTACCAGAAGCATCACAATAGACATCAAAAGGTTTGGTACTGTCCGGTGTAGCCAATACTAGAGCAGTAGTTAATCGTGCTTTGAGAGTTTGGAAGGCTTCTTCACACATATCATTCCAAACAAACTTCACTCCTTCAATAACTCCGTCATAGGCTTGGCTATTCTAGAGAAATCAGTAATGAATCGACGATAATATCCAGCTAAACCAAGAAAACTGCGAATTTGATGAACTGAAATAGGAGATTCCCAATCCATCACTTCTTGTACTTTAGTTGGATCAACGGATATTCCATCACTGGAGATAGTGTGGCCTAAGAATTTCACACTGTCTAACCAAAAGTCACACTTGGAGAATTTGGCATAAAGATGGTGATCTCGTAATCGTTGAAGAACGATACACAAATGCTCAGCATGATCTTCTTCATTCTTGGAGTAGATCAAAATATCGTCAATGAATACCACGACGAATTTATCCAGCTCCGGCATGAAGACTAAATTCATTAAGTACATAAAATAGGCTGGGGCGTTGGTAAGACCAAAAGACATGACCAGATACTCATAGAGTCCATATCTGGTCGAGAAAGCAGTCTTTGGAATATCACAAGGCCTGATCTTTATTTGGTGGTAGCCAGAACGAAGATCGATTTTAGAGAAAACCTTGGCTCCAGCTAACTGATCAAACAGTATATAAATGCGGGGAAGAGGATACTTGTTTTTAATAGTGACCGCATTGAGTGGTCGATAATCAACACATAGCCTCAAGCTGTTGTCCTTCTTTTTCACAAACAGGGCTGGACATCCCCAGGGTGACGAACTTGGACGTATAAAGCCCTTGTCAAGAAGGTCTTGGAGTTGGACTTTCAATTCTGCTAACTCATTTGGAGGCATTCGGTACGACCTCTTAGATATAGGGGCGATACCGGGTTGAAGCTCAATAACAAACTCAATATCTCTATCAGGGGCATTCCAGGCAAATCATCTGGAAATACATCCGCATACTCCCACACAATAGGGATATCTTCAAGTTTAATTTCTTTTGTGGCATAGGCACAAGAGTTGAAGCACTCTCGTTGTGGTAGATAGAGTATGGTGGCTCCTTGATGTGGTGAATCTATCTCGATAGCTCGGGAAGAGATATCTAACAGTACTTTATGCTTAGTCATCCAATCCATGACCAAAATAACATCCATGCCTTCTAAATTCAACAAAATCAAATCTGTCTTTATCACTTTACTACCCAACTTAAGGGGTACATGTGTAGTGATTTGATTGGAATCTATCTTCCCACCAGGAGTTGTTATCATAAAAGATCTCTTAGTATGACAAAAGTCCAATCCTATTCTGGCTCCAATTTGGCACTTATAAAACTATGCGTTGCACCAGAATCAAATAATATGACTGCGGGTTTATTGTGGATAGAGAAAGTACCCGTCATTACTGGTGCTCCTTCTGGAAGGTCTGCAAGAGTAGTGAAGTTAACTCGCCCTTGCCGGACTTGCACCATTTGCCTCTTAACCTTGCCCTTGTTGTTGTTCTGGTTGGAGTTTTGCCCTGGATTATTCCTTCTGGGTTGCGGACAATTCTTGGCAAAGTGAGAAGTACTGCCGCAGTTGAGACATCAATTATTACAATTCCCACTATTGAACTGTGGGGGCATTCGGCCTTGGGCTAAATTGTTGTTGCTGCTGCTGCTGTTGCTGAGGCACTGGAGGTCTGAATCCTCCTTATTGCTGAGGCGGCCTAAAGACAAACCTGCCCACTGGGGCATTTCTTTGTGGAGGCCTGGGTGGAGTATTCTGCACTAGACGATACCTCGGTGGCTGAGCACTCGAGGGTCCCATTGGTGCCTTTCACTTCTTTTTGGCACGATGCGCAGCAATACAGTCCTCCTGAGTAATGGCCATATTAACCAGCTCATTATAAGTATTTGGCCGAACCAAGTTTAGACGTTCCTTGAGCTTGGTATTGAGGCCACGACGAAAACGATCACGTTTCTTGGCATCAGTATCAGCATGATGGCCCGCATACTGGCACAGATGATTGAAGGTCTGTGCATATTGTAAAACAGTGCGGGTTCCCTGATCTAGAACCAAGAACTCATTCAACTTTCTTTCAATTAGTCCCTCGGGAATATGATGTGATCTGAAGGCAGTTCTGAATTCCTCCCAAGATATGATATGTTCAGCAGGCTGCATTGCACAATAATTATCCCACCATATACGTGCAGGACCACGAAGTTGTTGGGCGGCAAAGTGGGCCTTGTTTGCATCCACACAAGGTACCGCTAACAGAGCAAACTTGGAATTGACAGTACGGAGCCAAGCATCGGCGTCCAGTGGGTCATCAGCTCGGCTGAAAAGTGGAGGTTGGGTACCAAAGAGTTCCTGGTAACCCGCTGGTTGTGCCTCCCGTCCTCCATACTGTTGGCGTGGCTGATTTTGTTGCCCTTGGACTAGCTGACGAAGCAATTCTGTTTGCATGGCCATTAACTCGGCCAGATTCGACGGGGGTGGCGGTGGCTGCTGAGATCCACTGCCAGCTTCACAACCGAAGCCATCAGGCAATCCACGAGTATGACCAACCATCTGTAATTATGGAAGACATCCATTAGATACACATTTCTTGCTTCCAAAATCAATGGTACATGCAATGATCATACATTGGATATCAAAATAAAATCAGTAGAATTTAACTAAATGCGGTGTAGCATAATATGCATAACACATATTTGTGCAACCCATAAAACTCAGAACAGGTCAGCTGTCAGATAGCTTCATGCTCCATCGTATCGATACTCAACGCTGAGAGAAAAAGGGTAAAGGAGATAATCTAGCAATTCACTCTTCATCGCTATGTACTATTCTGCTAATCAATAGAGACCATAGGAGTGATTGGACTAAAAATTTAGTCTCACAAATTCAATAGGCTAAAATTTGATGAGCACACATGCCACAAAACTTGCAACATCTTTAGTATTCATCAAACAGCCTAGAAATGCACAAACGAAGAGAATTGGTAGGTAGGAAGATCATGATTTCCAAACTGGTAGTCGCTACTTATATTACACCCAAAGTAGCATTTTTCTTACAACCTAACATCACTCACCCTTACCACATATAATACAACAAGTGGTACTGCTCCCTAGGGCTATTTTACAACATCTCTTCCCTATGTACATAAGCTACAACAAGAGAAAACACGAACTATCTAGGACTAGTCTAAGGCGCCTAGAAGTCGTCGAGGTTGCCCACAGAAGAGGCACTGCCGGAAGAAGAGTCATCCGGCTGAGGGTTAGGCTCAGCAAGTGCGTGCTCTGAATCTAAATCAGAAACTCCTTCAATCTCCTCGGGGTCCTCATCTGCTGCTGCAGGCTCAGCTGGGGCATCTAGTTGCTCCTGGAGCATACCAACATGTGCTAAAGCATCAGCCCAATCTGCTTGAAGCTCATTCAACTGCCCCTGAAGAAAACCAATAACTATGTTGCGCTGCTCTATCTCAGCACCATGCTCCATAGCCTGATGCTCAAACTGTGCAATGGCCTGATCCCTCCCAGCAACGGCATCCTGAAGTCCCTGAATCTGGGTATCTCTCAAACGAAGACCTCGCTGAAAACTCTGGGCCAAGTCTATCACCTGGTCCATGTGTCGCTGCTGAAGTATCTGGTAGTGCGACTGAGCATTCATATATCTGACTACGGCCTCAATAGTCTCATCCGCTACATCTCCAATTAAGTGCCCGAAGTGGGTGACCCTGAACAGCCACTCTGCATTGCCAGCACTGACTGCTGGAAACAAACCAATAGGATATGCAGCTACCTCCTCGGGATGGTGCTCACAAAAAGTAGTAATTGCTTTGAGAGCTGCTGTCTCAAAAGCATCTACCAGACGGTACCCAATCACCTCAATCTCAATCGGTGGCCACTCCAAGCTGGGGTGCTGAGGAATGGTCATTGTAACTCTGTTCTTCTTAATTCCCTCCTCAGAAAACTGGCGTCCCGTGTACTGGGGTGGATCTGGGTAGTGGAAGATACAAAGTGAATCCCAAAGAATCCTTGGGAAACCCTCCCAGTACAGACAGTCGGTATGAGCATTCCCCTCCTCATCCCTGGGAACAAGTCGCCATCTGAATCAAAAAGGATTCAAATGTGAGTAATACAATTATCTCAAGACTTCTCAAATAAAGCTTTAAGAAGACTGCGGTAAAACAAATGTGATTCTAATTCAAAAGATGATATGGTTCCAAACTCAGAAAATAATAAACCACAATCGGTACTGGTTCATCATTTGAGATTCAAAGGAATGAAAATATCCTTATAACAACAAGATGGGGCTTAGAATGAACACACGACTCGAAACCATCTTTTTCAACCAAGAATATCTAAGTATTGCAACAAACATGCTCTCTAAATTCAAAATTAACTTACTTATGGCTTAAGCACACTAACACTTATCTATGAGGATTCATACTAGGAACAAAATCAAACATCAACCAAATATGCATGCATGTCCTGACCGTTCTCACAAGATAAACAATTGCCAACTATGGTTGGGCTTACGTGGTTAGCACGGTGGCATACATAGATACGGCTCTCCCTATATAACTAGTCGATACACTCTAACCGTTCTTAACTTATCAAATCGTGGTTAGTGTACCTGCAGAAGATTGACAGAACATATATATATATATATCCATTGAACCTTTCATGCCAGCACACATGAAAGCGTCCCCAAACATTACCGCTCACTATAGAAGCGGCAGCCATACAATTTCCGCCGTATGGCCAACGTTTAATATACGCTACTTGGTGGCGTATTCACAAGTTCCTTTACTCCCAATATAGTCGACCGAGATCGGTATATTGGCAGCAGCTCAAGTAGGTCACTGCTTGAGCGCAGCGTTCGGTTTGCATCGCCGACGGGAAGGTCAGACTCCCTCAGCTGACTGAGCACACTTTACTTCCAATATAGTCAACTAATCGTCGATATATTGGAAGCACCTCAAGTAAGCCACTGCTTGAGGGCAGCGTTCGGCTCGCATCACCGATGGGAAGGTCAAACTCCCTCAGCTGACTAAGGATCCTTACCTTCTTACCTCAACGTAGGTGCGTCGTTATAAGAATTAAGAGTTGCTTGTGAGTATGGTTTAACAAAATGTAAAGTGCTAGAAGTCAGATAACATAAACCATACACAAATAGCCACCTAGTAATTCCCGTAAATTCCCTAGGACTTTACGTTCTATGCACAACCCTTAACGAATTCAACGTAGTTTTTCGAAATCCTTTGTTGTTCCGTTTTATACGGAAAATGATTTTTAAGGTTCCAACACCTCTGGTGTATGCTTGCAGCTCTGATACCAGCTGTGGTAGAACCGCCTAAATTATCCCGGCTCAAGTGCGCGGGCCATCACCATAAAGGCAACACCGGCTCAAACGCACTTCAAACGGAACAATTCTTGGTCTGTCGGGTAACGTCCCGATACAACCACCGGTTCTCGGATCGAACAAGCATACCCCGCACGAAGGCGAGTCCAGAGATATTACAACCACAATTTTTACATCACAGGCATAAAAGTTATTACAAACCGATTCTAAAGCAATAATACTAGACCAAACGTAGTAAAGCAGTTATACAAGCCACAACTATAAGTTCAGAGTTTAAAACAGCGGAAGATAAAACACGACGGCTACAACACGTCGCAAAAGGACACCAGGCTAGCCCAAGCATGGTATCACTCGTCATAGTCATTGCCGGTCGCAGACGTCTCCCACTCTACGGACCAGCCAGGAGGCAACGAGCAAGGGTAGGTCAAGCTAGCGATCTGATCCTCAAAACTCATACCTGAAAGAAAGTTCAACAGCAAGGCTGAGTATTCTAATACTCAGCAAGACTTAACCGCCAACGGGTATAAATAGCCCACTTTAGCTAGACTATGCAAGGTTTTGTGAGGCTCTGGTTTTCCTTTTTCTGAAAAGCAATAAAGAGTATGTCCTTACTTTCAAGTTTTAGCTTTCAAGATTCTAGTTGATTTAACCATTCTATGTAAGCAACTACTATTCAATCATGGTAGAAAACTAAGCAAACATCAAGATTGATAAATAATATTGTTGCTCTTATTACTCTGTGTGGCAAAGGGATCAAGCAGTCTCATTTCATCGTGAGAGGCGGACGATTCTGAATCGAAATTCAACCTTGCAAGGATAAACCTAGCACACACGTCTGGAACACTGTCGGGTCATTCCCAAACAACCGTTGACCTTTCTTTCCGGCTTGTGGATACGAACACTCTCCCCGACTACAGGGCTCCAAGGTCCACCCTTGTCCCTTGAAGTCGCAGTGTTGCGCAACATAAAAAAAATAAAACCTATCCCTAAGAGAGAGTGTCAGGTATATCCACTCCCCGGTCCAATCGGCTACTAGGCTTGCTGCGTACCATATTGACGGCATGTGGCTAGTACTTTCAAAGACTTAACCATCGCTACCACACACCGCGACCTTAGCAAGTTCATTAACACAGACGGGGTCTTACGTGAAGTTATGATATCGATCACAACCCCGTCCATCGTCCTTATATTGATAACAGAAGTAAACAAGCAATGCCTATAAAGCTCGCGAGTGACAGGCAATCACTCGACTTTTACCGGTCCTATAAGCTTAGCAAGTAGTCGAACTTAGGTCTAGTGTTCAGTACATAGGTTCCTAGGATCATGCATCTAGGGTTTCAATTTAAAACCTAAGAACTGTAAATGCACAAGTAAATAACAGTAAGTGATAATAATTTGAAATATAGGTTATGTTCGGGGCTTGCCTTCTCGATAGTTGCTAACTATTTCAGCCCTAGGCTCTTCCGAACTTTGGTCCGGGGCTT
The DNA here is from genome assembly GCF_016808335.1 of Panicum virgatum. Taxonomy (NCBI): domain Eukaryota; kingdom Viridiplantae; phylum Streptophyta; class Magnoliopsida; order Poales; family Poaceae; genus Panicum; species Panicum virgatum. The sequence continues at coordinate 47,977,261 of NC_053141.1, read as the reverse complement.
CAGTTAGTTCAGCAGTGTTTACTTGAGCTTCAATATCACCTCCGTCAGACTCCGGGATCAGCTCGTACGTCCCGTCTGATAAGGCAGTCGTGTCTATATGTAATGCAAGAACAACATTATAAATACACACATGGGCAATCGTTTATAGAGTAGTTAAATACCAAATTTAACTACACAAGGCATCATGATCAACAGCACAAAAGAAGTTGACTAACTTCATAAAATGAGTGGTGGTTGATTCCTATAGCAATTAATTCCATGCTTGCTAATAAATAAATAACTCAAAGCACAAACATTAATAAATTTAGCAAAAAATACCCTAAGCAGAACATGAACAGATTAAGCTACCATGTAAAAATCATGCCAAGACATGTAGCCATTTAATCACAACAATTCATTCATTCAGACAACACCTAGCACCAGTGATAACTTTTAAAATAGGGTTCAAATGAAAAAGTGCTCAACATGAAAGTTGTTCAACTTTTCAAGATCTACAACTTTGATGTTGTGCAAAAATTCATTTGATCAAAGATTCAAGATCTAAAATTAAAAACATTGAAGGGATTTTGAATTCTAGAAATTTTGTCTTTTTCAAAGCAAATTCACTTCAAACATAGACTTAAAAGCAAAATTTGCTGCCATGCAATAAATGCACTGAAATTTTGCAAAAACACCCTCCACAAAAGCTATATTCAGAAATAACTAAAGAAAGGACCTTGCATAAAATCATAATTACACATATAGCCTTTTATAATTACAAAAAGATCCATTTTAAGCAATTCAAGCACATGATGCATAGCAAACATACACAATTACTGTGCAGACACCTTTTTAATTACTGTGCAGACTCCTAGTGTGTTACAGTGATGGGTCGAGCCTCGATCCACTTGGAAAACCCATCGATTGCCACCAGCAAGTGGGTGAAGCCCTCGGGCGCTTTCTGCAATGGTCCGATGAGGTCCAGTCCCCATACGGCGAAAGGCCATGTAATGGGGATGGTTTGCAGAGCGTGAGCCGGAAGGTGCGTCTGACGGGCATAAAACTAGCAGCCCTCGCAAGTCCGCACGATCTCTGTTGCGTCGGCTACT